>NC_080058.1:19143768-19278768 GCF_026212465.1 Amaranthus tricolor
AAAAACGGTTAAAAACGCATAAAATCGTAACTTAACACGTAAATTCTAGAATATGACTATGATTTTCAATTCTAACAACTTCTACACAATAATATATACCAAATAGTGTTGTGTGCCGAATTTCGTGCAAAACAAACAAAGTTTGAGCTACTTTACGCGCGAAATTGACAAAAACGCTTAAAAACACATAAAATCGCAACTTAACTTCTAATTTCTAGCATATGACTATTATTATCAATTCTAACCATTTCAACACAATAATATATGCCAAATAGTATTGTGTGCCAAGTTTCGTGCATAACAAACCAAGTTTGAGTACTTTACGCGCGAAATTGACAAAAACGCTTAAAAACGCATAAAATCGCAACTTAACTTCTAATTTCTAGCATATGACTATTATTATCAATTCTAAGCATTTCAACACAATAATATATGCCAAATAGTATTGTCTGCCAAGTTTCGTGCATAACAAACCATGTTTGACCTACTTTACGCGCGAAATTGACAAAAACGCTTAAAAACGCATAAAATCGCAACTTAACTTCTAATTTCTAGCATATGACTATTATTATCAATTCTAACCATTTCAACACAATAATATATGCCAAATAGTATTGTGTGCCAAGTTTCGTGCATAACAAACCAAGTTTGACCTACTTTACGCACGAAATTGACAAAAACGCTTAAAAACGCATAAAATCGCAACTTAACTTCTAATTTCTAGCATATGACTATTATTATCAATTCTAACCATTTCAACACAATAATATATGCCAAATAGTATTGTCTGCCAAGTTTCGTGCATAACAAACCATGTTTGACCTACTTTACGCGCGAAATTTACAAAAACGCTTAAAAACGCATAAAATCGCAACTTAACTTCTAATTTCTAGCATATGACTATTATTATCAATTCTAAGCATTTCAACACAACTTAACTTCATGTACCCGCCCGTAGTATACCAATTTAGCATCAACCGGCGCTTGATCCTTCGCACTCGCGTAAAATGTAGATGACGCCAAGATAGAAACCCTACTATTCTGTAGATACGATGACTTCTTGTCTTGACCCTCAGTCCAAAATGTGAAGCCATTGACATCGTAACCCTCATATTTATTGACATCATCACGAGGACCAAAAGCTAACCACTTAACAATTTCGGATACACCCTTGAGTTCTTCGCATATTACTCGATTATGAAACCAATTAATAAACGTCTTGTTATGCAACTGCATCAATGCCCTATCCCCTTTAGAAGGATGTTTTGCGCGCAATATATCAAAATGCTCACTCAAAAAAGGATGAACTTCTGGAATATGATGCAACACATACAAGTGTGCTTGTAGAAGGCTTTCTCGAGGAGGTGTGACCGATTTGGAGCCAATTGTTCCTTTTCCCTCAAGCCTTCCTTCATGTCTAGAGGTGGGAAGTCCAATAGGCTTTGCCATGGCCAAATACTCGGCTATAAAGTTACTAATCTCATCGCTCACAGTGCCTTGAATCATACTCCCCTCGGGTTGTGCTGGATTCCTCACCTTGTTTTGTAAAACACCCATGTGTCTTTCAAAAGGATAACACCACCTTAAAAAAACTGGACCCAAAAGTTTGATCTCACGAACGACATGGACAATAAGATGAACCATTATGTCAAAGAAAGAAGGTGAAAAATACATCTCAAACTTGCATAAAGTTACAATCACGTCGAGTTGAAGTGCATCAAGTTTAAAGGGATCAAGAACTTTACTACAAATTGTGTTGAAGAACGAACATAGCTCGGTAATAGCATATCTCACATGTTTTGGCAGTATTCCACGGATTGCAATTGGTAAGAACACTTGCATCATTACATGGCAATCGTGAGATTTCATGCTTCCCAACTTCAGCTCACCATTTAGGCTAACAAATCTCTTCATGTTGGATGAGTACCCAGACGGAACCTTAATGCCATACAAACACTCACAAAATGTCCGCTTCTCTGCTTTGGACAATGTGTAGCAAGCTGGAGGCAAATAAACTTTGTCATTAAGCATCTTCTTACTGCCACCAACTTCATCATCAGCTCTATTTCTTTTCTTACTCACCTTAACATGTGCCCACAACTCCGGACGAAGACCCTTACATTCAAACCAATCTCGCACGGCCCTAACATCTTTTGTCTTACCCGGAATGTTCATGAGAGTCCCGAGTATGGCATCGCATACATTTTTCTCTATATGCATAACGTCAAGACAATGCCTAACCTGTAGATCTCTCCAATATGGAAGCTTCCAAAAGATTGATTCTTTTTTCCATAATCGGCCTTCACCTCCTTGCACTTGCCCCGTTTTACCAAATACAGTCTCAACTCCCTTAACCTGTTCATAAACCTCATAACCGGTCAACGGTCGACGAGCTACACGGTCCTCAACCTCCCCATTGAACAACTTCTTCTTCTTACGATATTGGTGGTCTCGTGGGAGGAACTTTCGATGGTGCATGAATACGTGTTTGCACTTAGGAATCCACGTGGATTCCATGTCATCGATACATATCGGGCATGCTTTCTTCCCTTTGTTCTTATACCCCGATAAGTTGCCATATGCCGGAAAATCATTAACGGTGCATAAAAGCATTGCACGCAAGGTGAACTCCTCATTAGCATATGCATCAAACACTGAAACGCCTTCATCCCACATCTTTCTCAAATCCTCAACGAGAGGTGCAAGATACACATCTATGTCATTGCCAGGTTGTTTAGGACCCGAGATAAGAAGCGAAAGCATTATGTACTTACGCTTCATACACAACCAAGGTGGCAAATTATAGATCACTAAAAGTACCGGCCAAGTACTATGTTGAGAACTAAGATTGCCGAACGGGTTCATTCCATCCGTACACAGTCCGAGCCTTAAATTACGAACCTCATCCCCAAAAGTCTTATGCAACCTATCAATACTCTTCCACTCCGGAGAATCAGATGGATGTGTGAGCAAGTGACCTTTCTTCACCCTATCTGCATGCCACCTCAAATTTAACGCATCTTTCTTTATAGAAAACAAGCGCTTGAATCTAGGTATTATTGGAAGATACCACAATACCTTAGCCGGGGGCCCTTTAGCATCCCGAGCCCCTTTACGCTTGTAGCGCGATAACCCACACCTAGGACACTCTTCTAAGTTCTCGTTTTCATTCCGATACAACACACAATCATTCGGACACGCATGAATCTTTTGGTACTCTAAGCCGAAAGGACACATGAGCTTTTTGGCATAATATGTCGACTTTGGAAGTTCATTTCCCTCAGGAAGCAACTCACCTAACGCTTCTAATAACATTGTGAAACTAGCGTCACTCCAATTGAACTTTGACTTAATGTTGAAAATTGTCAACACTGCTGTTAGTTTGGTGAACTTTGTACATCCAGGGTACAAAGGCTTTTGAGAAGCCTCTGTCAACAAGTCAAAAACACGAGGACGTTTTCCTAACTCATCCTCAACTCCCTCCATCATCTCATCAACACGATCCACATCCTCATCGACATTCTCTTCATCTGTCTCATACCCATCAACATGATCTACTACATCCTCATTGACATCGGCCACATTATTGACGTCCTCAACAACACTTTTCTCTTTGTAAACTCCCTCCTCACCATGCCAAACCCAAACATGATATTGAGGCCTAAACCCACGTCGAAGTATGTGCTCCCTAAGGATATCAACACTATCTACCTTTGATACATTGCCACAACTGACACATGGGCAATAAAAACCAACTCCCCCCGTCCTAACTTGATGTTCAACCGCAATACTACAAAATTCTAATACGCCATCAATAAATTCCGACGATTCAATGCTTCCATACATCCAAGAACGATCGTTTGTCATCCTAATTAGTGTGATTAATTGATTCAAAACAAAATTAATACACAACTTTTAAACATATATACTTATTTATAATAAACATATTTACTAAATATGCTAATAATTAATTAACAAACCACAAACCACAATATAAATAATAAACAACAAACCACATTCCTAAAAACATATTGACTCTAACTTTTCCAAGTGAAAATCAAGATGGTGAGAAGCTCACTAACTTAACCTTAAACAAATCACAATACATTTCATAGTCTACTTATCATTAACAAAGTTCAAGTTGCACTAATATATCGTTCATTCCCTCGACCCTTTTAATTCTACGATGATCACAAGTGGGTAGTTCTCTAACACAACTATAACCAATTCACAATACATGCCATAGTCTATCTAGTAAGTAGTATCTATCATCTAAACGTAATTCACAATACATGCCATATATATATATATATGTATATATTTATATATATGTATATATATATGTATATATATATATATATATATATATATATATATATATATATATATATATATATATATATATATATATATATATATATGTATATATATATATTTTTTTCATCGAGATTGGATAAATGATATTTTATATGCAATCCTATCTCTAAAATAAGATGACCATATCATACAGATCATTTAGCCCATATCATACATATCATACAGACCATACCTATCTCTAAACGATATTTTCATTCTTTGTTTTGATCATGATCTACATTAGAACAAAGCAACAAGAACAGAAGGGTTTTGACATTAAATGCGACCAGCAACAAGAACAAAGCAATGCTAATGCAAGACAATGAATCCAGTCATCAAACCTGAGTAAAGGGAGTAATACTAATGAAAATAGGTTTATAAAAGTTTAATCCCAACAGTACGAGATCAGGTATTCGATGAGAAACATCAGAACTTAAATTCCATCCTCTCGTACCCAAAGTTCAAAGTTGGATGAAACTCCAAATCAAGACCAAAGGAATCAGCACAAACTGAAACCTATCCACTAAAGCCAAGCATTTCAAGTAGTGCAAAAATCACACAGCTACATATTCTTATCTTTTTTTTCACGAATCATCAGAAACATCGTCAAACAGTCCCCCACCAGTTCTCATCTTGGAAGTAGAACAACCCTCACAAGTAAATTACAATATTTAATCGGTCGAAATATCATTAACAACAAATAATCAAGGGCATATGTGAATAAACGCTAAAAAACCAACACCAACCTTTTCATTTCTCATGCCCATTTATATTTTTTTCAACAAGAACAGTAAGCAATTACAATGAGATATTTCAATGCTTATTGAAATTAAAAAGAGAAATAATACCTTAATTTGTGAGTTTTGAAGATGAACAAGCAAATGCCTTTGGTTTCAAACAACGGTTTTGAAGAATGCGCACACAGTAGAACAAGAAGCAAACGTTTGCTCTGGGTTTGTGAATGAAAATGAAGATGAACAAAGCAGCAGAAGTATTTGATTGCGAGAACAAAGCAGCAGTACAGTAGCTAACGTATGGGTTTTGAGAGAACAAAGAATGGGTATTCGTTCGTTTGAAAGAACAAAGCAGCAGCAGTAGTTTAATCGTTTTTGAGAGTACGTAAAAGGGTTTTGTGAGGGTTTTTGTGAATATGGCGGGTTTTCTTAAAAAACCAAAGATTATTTGCTGCGGTTAAAAAGAAACCGGAGCAATTTTGTTAATTTTGAAGGCTATTTGCTGCGGTTCATGAATAACCGGAGCAATTAACAAAATTCCAAAGGGCTATTTGCTGCGGTTCGGCCTTAACCGCAGCAATTAATGAGTTTTGAAGGCTATTTGCTGCGGTTTTGTGGTTAACCGCAGCACTTATAGTTTTTTTTTTTTCTTATTAATTTTCCTCTTTATTGCTGCGAATATAAAAAAACCGCAGCAAATGATGAGCAGCAAATACGTTTTTTTCCACTAGTGTTTAAAAACCCATAAAATCGCAACTTAGCACGTAATTTCTAGCATATGACTATTATTTTCAATTCTAACCACTTGAACACAATAATATATAGCAAATAGTGTTGTGTGCCAAGTTTTGTGCAAAACAAACCAAGTTTGAGCTACTTTATCCGCCAAAGTCCAAAAAAAGCTTAAAAACCCATAAAATCGAAACTTAGCACGTAATTTCTAGCATATGACTATTATTTTCTATTCTAACCACTTCAACACATTAAAATATACCAAATAGTGTTGTGTGCCAAGTTTCGTGCAAAACAAACCAAGTTTGAGCTACTTTATGCGCGAATGTCCAAAAAAAGCTAAAAAACCTATAAAATCGCAACTTAGCACGTAACTTCTAGCATATGACTATTATTTTCAATTCTAACCACGTCAACACAATAATATATATCAAATAGTGTTGTGTGCCAAGTTTCGTGCAAAACTACCAAGTTTGAGCTATTTTATGTGCGAAAGTCAAAAAAATGCTTAAAAACCCATAAAATCAGAACTTAGCACATAATTTCTAACATATGACTATTATTTTCAATTCTAACTACTTCAACACAATAATATATAGCAAATAGTTTTGTGTGACAAGTTTCGTGCAAACAAACAAAGTTTGAGTTACTTTATGCGTGAAAGTCCAAAAAAAGCTTGAAAACCCATAAAATCGCAACTTAGCACGTAATTTCTAGCATATGACTATTATTTTCACCATAACCACTTCAACACAATAATATATACCAAATAGTGTTGTGTGCCTTTACTGCTGTCAATTTCAGAAATGTAGCTCTGGATATGGCTCCCATTTCTCCACGCACTTTCTTCATTTTGCTGAAACGCATGGGAAAAGAATAACTATTTATATATAAATGCATGTAATAATATTAATGTAATACTATTTTTATACATATAACACTTAATTAAATGAAAATTGGTAAAATTTATAAAATTACGTACACATTCAACAAGGCTTTGAATTTTTTGTTGTGAGGGGGACTTTGAGGTTTTTGTAATGAGTCGAAGACGTGCACAATGTTCGTTAAAGAACATATGACCAAAAGTATCCAATGCAAACTACAAACGCAAATTTAATATCAACAAATTAGAGATTATGTGAATTTAAAAATCAAAAGACATGTTCAATTTCAAAAATAAAACTTACTCTTCCATATATGGAGCCAGAATGAATGTGTGTTTATATGCAAGGGAATTATTCAAAGTAGTCTCAATGTATGCTTTGACGTCATCTGGATCATTTACGCTTTTAGTACCCGAAATTGACTCAGGACAAAACCATCCAATTTTTATTGGAGGTTCGCAAGAATTTAGCCCCTCGTAAGCCTCACTAAACTCATGAATAAGAAAATTTTTTCAGTAATTCGGTTGTTAATACAATTAAATAATAATGCCTAAATTGTATGATAATGAAAATCATCTCATGTAGACATGCATAAGAGCTACATTCAACATTTCTCCTCTCAAAAATTGCCTAATGTCACTAGGACCAATAATTACAAATTGGCTCTCAACAAAGAAGAATTGTTCTTTCTGCAGGGTTAGAACGATTGGGTCCTCCTCACGTAGGCGAGATGCACATGTGTGCAGCCATTTGCAATCTTGAGAGAGATCTTTTAGCTCTGCATCAGTCAAAATTGGAGTGATTGCCATCGATTTTGACCTAGTCGACACCTTTGATAAGGAACCGATCTCTCTCCTAGAGCCCTTTGGACTCTTTTGCTATTTCAATTTATACAATTAAATTAGTGTAAGCATGCAATTAAAAAATAAAAATAAATAAGATGCAAATGATTATTACCATGGTAGTGAATCGGACCCAAGCATATGGCCATTTGACGAAACTTCCTAGGGTGTCTGATAGTTTCTCAAGGCTCCATTCTGGCATTGGAACCGGGAGTAGGGATGGTCATGGGTCCAGGACCCTGTTGGACCCGCTCCGGACCCGCCCCTTTTTTAAGGGTCTGGGTCTTAATTTTTTAGACCCATCGGATCCGGGTCGGATCTAGATCCAAAAAATATTTGACGGGTCCAGGTTCGGGTCCTAAGGTGAAGACCTCGACCTGGACCCCGACCCTAAACATTTGAATTTTATATTATGAATTTTTGATTTCTAAATTCTAATATTAATTTTTATATTATTAATATATAATGCCTTGAATATTGATTGCCTAATTTGCCTTCTCATTAATCTCAATCCAGTAATTATTTTGTAAGGTTAAGGAATATAAACTATGTATCTCATTTAGTCTTTTATATTGGATTTTTAATTATGTATTTAGACAAGTATTTTTACGTTTTAGTAATTATTTTGTATTTGAATTTTATGGACTCGAACAAGTGTTTGTAATACGATAATAAGTTGCTTACAAAAATACAAAAGGACTTGCAAATGGTTCAATTTTAACAAATTAAAGAGGCTTTGTATAAGACCCATTAAGGACCCTAGACCCGTCTGATCTGTAGGTCTGGGTCTGGGTCTGGGTCTGAAAATATTGGACCCTTAGGGTCCGGCTCCAGGTCTGGATCCATAAAAAATAAAAGGGTCCGGATCCGGGTCTGGCCAGACCCGCCCGATGACCATCCCTAACCGGGAGTGAAAAATCTTCAAACCCCTTTAGAATAGTTTCCACGGTCACAATGATGTGGCCACTTGTAACAGGCATCGAATGCACTGTTTTGCCCTCTTTGGTTGGCTGTGCCACACCATATGCAATCTCAGTTAAGACGACATAACTAGCAACACCTAACTGAGGCAGCAAAAGTGAACAAGGAGTCGTCTCTTGAAAATTGTGTCATTTAGTATAATAAGCATCATAATAAAATATTAAAACACGTTGCAATTTAAATTAATAAGTGCTTATATATTTAAACACTATGTACCTGTACCACTAGCTCTAGAGTTGGCTCCGGATTTTGAGCAACAGAGTACATGGTCTCCGGTGTGGGGTTTTGCCCTTCAGGGGTAGTAATGGGCTGGAGTGCTACAGGGGTAATGGGCTCGGGTGTTGGCTCGACCGAAGCGTTAGGATCCCCATGTTGACTTTGCTGATCCTCGACAATCAGGTTTGCCAAGTCAACAGTGGGTGCTCCCATCTTCTGCAACACGAGTGCCACCTTGGCGAGAACGTCCTTCGTAATTTCTTCTCGGAGGGTTGGTACTTCATCAGGTGGCATCGTTCGAGATTGAGTAGCAACACACTCTTTGTCGAATGCCTTCATTAACCCCACGCGGACGCCTCCTTTTCTAACTACCCTTCGTCTATGGTCTTTCCCTAAGACCATCCTCTTGGTGTGATCCCCCTGTAGCTTCTTTTTCCTTCCAGCCCATCTGTTCAAATAAAAAGTGACATATATAACAATTAGTATAAGTAAATCAAAGCCGAAAATTACAAAACAAATCAAGAATATACTTAATAATTTCAAAACTCACCACAGCATAAGCAACCTTCTTCTTTCGTCGATCAGTAATGGTAAATTTACCACTTGCATCTCGGGAATGAAGCCCGCAATACCAATCTTGCACACGATCTCCAAATGGAGTATTCACAGATGCGGAGGTAGTCGTAGATGAGGGCGTGGCTGGACTTTGATTGGGGTATAAACCCGCATCCACCCACTCTTTTCGAACCTCATCGTACGTTTTTGGGCCCAAGCGATGGTAGAACTTCCTTTTGCTTGCTGATTCAGAAGCTTTACCACGCTTTTCCTAATTAATCAATAGAAATCAAATGTCATATATTAGTTTAATGATTGAATCAAAAGAAGTAAATTCAAATCAAAAGCTATAATAAAATATGGAATATTTACAACTTCAATGGGAGTTGTTCTTTTGGCAACAAAAGCCTCCCTTTCATTCTTTGATATATGACCCCATATTTCGTAGGGCATCTTCGAAAGTGCTTGCTCTCCACCTTCGTTTCCCTTTTGACCTTTTTGGTCGTACGGGCACACTTCTTCGTGATCCAGCCAGTTACTAGCTTGAATTTGAAATCTCTGAATCTTTCAGCAACAGCTGAAAGAAACACATTCTTCTTCTCCTCTTGATGTGAAAAAGATTCTACCAAAAAAATCTATATTTATCAGTGTCAATTAAATTAATTTTAAAATGAAACTAAATGAATAAAAATAGTAATGTTTCTTACCACAATATCATTCCATAGAGATTTCTTCAAACCCTCTAGAACCTCGTTCCATGCGTACAATATGGAAATCTTGCGAATACATAGGCCCACTTGTTTTCCATATTGCCTACGCCATTTTCCACAAGGTTGACCCAATGCATTGTATTGCAAATGCATAGGTTCTGTGACTTTAAGGTTTTTGGTAGGACCTCGCTCTTTTCTTTTCTTAGTGGTAGTGGGAGCATCTATTAGTGGGGCGTCTTCAGTGTCATAACTATGATGCTCATTATCCGAGGTCTTAATCTCGGGGACAATTTCGTCTCTGAAAAGATGTATTGTATATCAGTACCTAAAAGAGTATGAATAGAAATATATTAGAACATAGGAACGTAAATTCAATTCTAACAAAATAGTGCCATGTGCGAAAGTGCCAAAAAAGCTTAAAAACCTTAAAATCCCAACTTACCAAGTAATATTACGAATATCACTATGACTTTGAATTCTCACTACTTCAACACAATAACATATACCAAAGAGTGTTGTGTGCAAAGTTTCATGCAAAACAAACCAAGTTTGAACTACTTTATGCGCGAAAGTGCCAAAAGAGCTTAAAAAAACCTTAAAAATCGCAACTTACGAAGTAATATTAAGAATATGACTATGATTTACAATTCTAACCACTTCAACACAATAATATATACCAAATAGTGTTGTGTGCAAAGTTTCATGCAAAACAAACCAAGTTTGAGCTACTTTATGCGCGAAAGTGTCAAAAAAGCTTTAAAAACCTTAAAATTCATAGCTTGTGAATCACTTAATTCAAACGTATTCTTTTCGTGTGATCTACACGCATATAACCAAAATCTACATCATCTTGATCCACTGATTTTGGATTGATAAAGGGTGGGGAGTCTTCAAAAGCTTCAAATTCTTCCTCATCCTCAACATCACCTATACCAAGGATGCTTCTTTTTCCTGGTACAACAATAGACCATTTTTTATCAGACGGGTCTACAATGTAGAATACTTGCTTGGCTTCTGTGGCTAGTATGAATGACTCCTCACTATCACGCAAACGAGCTAAGTCTACAAGAATGAGTCCACAGGGGTCGTCATTTTTTATGCATCATCGATTATTAACTACCCACTTACATTTGAAAAGACCAATAGTGAAAGTAGAGTAGTCAAGCTCCTATATTTCATGTACCCGCTCGTAGTATACCAATTTAGCATCAACTGGCGCTTGATCCTTGGCACTCACATAAAATGTAGATGACCCCAAAATAGAAACCCCACTATTCTGTAGATAAGATGACTTCTTATCTTGATCCTCAATCCAAAATGTGAAGCCATTGACATCGTAACCCTCATATTTGTTGAAATCATCACGAGGACAAAAAGCTAACCACTTAACAATTTCTGATACACCCTTGAGTTCTTCACTTATTACTCGATTATGAAACCAATCAATAAACGTCTTGTTATGCAACTGCATCAATCCCCTATCCCCTTTACAAGGATATTTTGCGCGCAATATATCTAAATGCTCACTCAAAAAAGGACGGACTTCAGGAATATGATGCAACACGTACAAGTGTGCTTGTAGAAGACTATCTCGAGGAGGTGTGATTGATTTGGAGCCAATTGTTCCTTTTCCCTCAAGCTTTCCTTCATGTCGAGAGGTGAGAAGTCCAATAGACTTTGCCATGGGTAAATACTCGACTATAAAGTTACTAATCTCATCACTCACAGTGCCTTGAATCATACTCCCCTCGGGTTGTGCTAGATTTCTCACCTTGTTTTGTAAAACACACATGTGTCTTTCAAAAGGATAACACCACCATAAAAAAATGGACCCAAAAGCTTGATCTCATGAACGAGATGGACAATAAGATGAACCATTATGTCAAAGAAAGAAGGTGGAAAATACATCTCAAACTTGCATAAAGTTACAATCATGTCGACTTGAAGAGCATCAAGTTTAAAGGGATCAAGAACTTTACTACAAAATGTGTTGAAGAACGAACATAGCTCGGTAATAGCATATCTCACATGTTTCGGCAGTATTCCACGGATTATAATTGGTAAGAACACTCATCAAACTTAGTTTCTTTGGTATAAAACTTGGCACACAACTCCATTTGGTATATCTTATTGTGTTAAAATGGTTAGAGTTGAAAAAAATAACCATATGCTTGAAATTACGCGCTAAGTTGCGTTTAAAAGATTTTTTAAGCTTTTTTTGTACGTTCTCGCATAAAGTAGTTCAAAGTTGTTGTTTGGTATGAAATTTCACACACAACATTATTTGATATATATTATTGTGTTGAAATGGTTAGAATTGAAAAAAATAGTTATATGCTTGAAATTACGTGCTAAATTGCGTTTTTAAGGTTTTTTGTCTGGAAGTATATCTCAAGAGAGTATGGGGTGAATAGAGAGTATGGGCATTTAAAATTTTTTTCTGGATGTATATCTCAAGAGATTGAGGATCCTCTCAAAAACTTTTATTAGGGACAGGTTTTAGGTCGAGTAATAAAACAATAACGTATGTACGGAAAATAAACTTAAAGAATAACACACGATATGTTAACGAGATTCGGTTCTAAACAACCTACTCCCCACCGATGGGTTCTCTTTCAACCCGTAGGATTTCAACATCTTTTATCAATAGACTTTAAGTCAAACTAGAAGATCTCACTATCTTCTCTCACCACGTTCTTCCCCTTGAAAAAGCGTCTTACAAGTCCCTTTAATAAAAGCAAATCCCAATCTCACAATAGAGATTATAAGTTGAACAGTTTGAAAATTATTCTAAGTTAGGCGTATTAAATTATGAGGATAATCTAACTCTTTTTAACACTTAATCCTATTACAAATTATAAGAGCTAGATGAACTAAGAATTACAACTCTTTTGAATACATAGAGAATACTAGATCTTAAGTCAAGAGAGAAAATTGTAAGAACAGGTGCATTCTCAATTTTTGAACGAAGCCTTGTATTTATATATGTCACGCGTCAACATATCCTTAAAGAGCAAGAAATCTTCATTCGTTAGTTTTGTTGATCTGGATATTCTGTGCCAGTCTTCAAGACCTTCAGCTTTAAATCAAACTTACGTTGCACTAACAGCTCATATAATTTCGTCATTGTGTGCTGTAATTTGTTTTTAATAACCAATGCTATGCTGCCACGTTAGAATTCATACAAGATATTAAAAACTCCGCAAAAAAACCAGATAAAGTAACGTGTAAATAATTATTCAAATTAATTCCTATTTTTAGCACTAATTTAAATTGTCATTTTCTATTTTTAGTATCAATTTAAAATATCTCCTTATTTATAGGAAACTCTTTAATAGGCATAGCTTAACAACTTATTTAAATTCAAATACTAATCGTGCATTATTAACAACATAACGTGTGTTAGATTGTACTTTAACATTTAATCAACTAAATATCTTAAACACACATTTTAAATTCAAATTCAAAATATATCCAAACGTTCAAAATAAAACGTGTAATTTATTCAAACTTAATTTCAATACATTTTGACCTATTAAAATATTTAAAAGATAATTTTAATAAACCTTGACCTATTAAAATATTTCAAAGTTAATTTTAATAAACCTTGACCTATTAAAACATTTCAAATATAATTACGAAAATAACCTTATTGTAAAAAAAATTATGTTAAAGACCTTTAAACTTATTTCAAGACTTATAAGTTCGACCTTAAGATAAACTTAAGTGATTTAAACATATTTCAATATTTCGAACTTAAAATATATAACAATTATTAAATTTATGTCCAATATGATTTTAAACCGACTTAAACAACTATATCTAATTACTCAATTTTTGGTTTAATCAATATGTGTTTTGAATTATCATCATTTAAGAGAGTTGAGTCTTCAAACATTTTTCATATGCTTGAAATTACAAACTAAGTTCCGTTTTTAAGATTTTTTTAAACCTTTTTTGGCACTTTCTCGCATAAAATAGCTAAAACTTGGTTCGTTTGGCATGAAACTTGGCACATATCACGATTTGGTATATACTATTGTGTTTAAATGGTTAGAATTAAAAAACAATAGTCATATGCTTGAAATAAGGTGCTAATTTGTGTTTTTATGTTTTTTTAAGCGATTTTTGCACTTTCTCGTATAAAGTAGTTCAAACTTGGTTTATTTGGCATGAAACATGGCACAACACGCTTTTTGGTATATCTTATTGTGTTGAAATGGTTAGAATTGAAAAAAATAGTCATATGCTTGAAATTACGATCTAAGTTTATTTTTTAAGGTTTTTAAACCTTTTTAACAATTTCTCGGATAAAGTGTATTAAACTTGGTTTGCTTGGCATGAAACTTTGCACATAATATATTATTGTGTTTAAGGCATAGAATTAAAAAAAATTTAGTCATATGCATCAAATATAGTGCTAATTTGCGTTTTTATGGTTTTTTAAGCGTTTTTTGCACTTTCTCGTATAAACTAGTTCAAACATGGTTTATTTGGCATGAAATTTCGCACACAATACTATTTGATATATATAATTGTTTTGAAGTGGTTAAAATTGAAAAAACAGTCATAGGTTTGAAATTACGTGCTAAGGTGCATTTTTTAGGTTTTTTAAGCTTTTTTCGCATTTTCTCACAAAAAATAGTTCAAACTTTGTTTGTATGGCATGAAACTTGGCACAGAATACTATTTAGTATATAGTATTGTGTGGAAATGGTTAGAGTTGAATACATTTGTCGTATGCTTGAAATTACATGCTAAGTTTCGTTTTGAAGGTTATTTTAACCTTTTTTGACACTTTCTTGCATATAGTAGTTAAAACTTGGTTTGTATGGCATAAAACATGGCCCACAATACCATTTGCTATATATTATTTTGTTGAAATGGTTAGAGTTGAAAGCATTTGTCACATTCTTGAAATTATGTGCTAAGTTCTGTTTTTAAGGTTTTTTAAAGGTTTTTTTGGCAATTTCTCGCATAAAAGTATTCATACTTGGTTTGTTTGGCATGAAACTTGGCGCCCAACACTACTTAGTAAATATATTATTGTGTTGAAACGGTTCGAGTTGAAATAATTGTTGATAAGCATGAAATTACGAACTAAGTTCCGTTTTTCAGTTTTTTTAACCATTTTGCCACTTTCTCGCATAAAGTAGTTAAATCTTTGTTTGCATAGCATGAAACATGGAAGACAATACCATTTGATATATATTATTGTGTTGAAATGGTTTGAGTTGAAAAAATTTGTCTCATGCTTAAAATTACGTCCTATATTCTGTTTTTATGGTTTTTAAAGCTCTTTTATCACTTTCTCGCATAACGCAGTTCACACTTGGTTTGTTTAGCATGAAAATTGGCATACAACACTATTTGGAAAATCTTATTTTGTTGATGCAGTTGGAATAAAAAAAATTAGTCATATGCTTGAAATTACGTTCAAATTTGCGTTTTTATGGTTATTGAAGCGTTTTTCGCACTTTCTCAAATAAAGTAGTTCAAACTTGGTTTATTTGGCATTAAACATGGCACACAACACTATTTGGTATATCTTATTGTGTTGAAATGGTTAGAATTGAAAACAATAGTCATATGCTTGAAATTACGTACTAAGTTGCATTTTTATGGTTTTTTAAGCTCGTCGTTTTTATGTGCTAACATGGCATGTAACATGGCACATAACTCTATTTTGTATATATTATTGTGACGAAATGGTTAGAATAGAAAACAATAGTCATGCGCTTGAAATTATGTGCTAAGTTGCTTTTTTAAGGTATATTAAGTGTTTTTGGCAGTTTCTCACATAAAGTAGCTCAAACTTGGTTAGTTTGACATGGAACGTGGCACATATTATTTGGTATTGATTATTGTGTTGAAATGGTTAGAATTGAAAACAATAGTCATATGCTTATATTACATGGTAAGTTGCGTTTTTAAGGTTTTTTAAACTTATATGGCACTTTCTCGCATAAGGTAGTTCAAACTTAGTTTGTTTGGCATGAAACTTGGCACACAATACTATTTGGTGCATATTATTGTATTGAAATTGTTAGAATTGAAAACAATTGCCATATGCTTGAAATTACGTGCTAAGTTGCGTTTTAACTTTTTTAAGGTTTTTTGGCACTTTCTCGGTGAAATAGTCAACTTGATTTGTTTGGCATGAAACTTTTCACACAATACTATTTAATATATATTATTATGTTGAAATGGTTATAATTGAAAAGAATAGTCATATGCTTAGATTACGTGCTTAGTTGTATTTTTGAGGATTTTTAAACTTTTATGGCACTCTCTCATATAAAGTAGTTAATAATTGGTTTGTTTCTCATAAAACATAGATTATTGGCACTTTTACGCATAAAGTAGTTCACACTTGGTTTATTTGGCATGAAACTTGGCACACATCACTAATTCGTATATCTTATTGTGTTGAAATGGTTAGAATTGAAAACAATACTCATATATTTGAAATTACATGTTAAGTTGCATTTTTTTAGGTTTTTTAAGCTTTTTTTTGCAGTTGCTCGGATAAAGTAGTTCAAACCATGTTTGCATGGCATGAAACTTGACACACAACACTATTTGGTATATATTATTGGGTTGAAATGGTTAGAGTTGAAAACATTTGTCATATGCTTGAAATTAAGTGCCAAGTTCCGTTTTTAAGGTTATTTTAACCTTTTTTGGCACTTTCTCGCATAAAGTAGTTCCAACTTGGTTTGTATGTCATAAAAAATGGTACACAATACAATTTGATATATATTATTGTGTTGAAATCGTTAGAGTAGAAAACATTAGTCACATACTTGAAATTATGTGCTAAGTTGCGTTATTAATGTTGTTAAAACTTTTATTGCACTTTCTAGTATAAAGAAGTTCAAACTTGGTTTGTTTGGCATGAAACATGGCATACAATACTGTTTAGTATATATTGTTGTGATGAGATGGTTAGAATTGAAAACAATAGTCATATGCTTAAATATAGGTGCTAAGTTGCGTTTTAAAGGTTTATAAAGCTTTTTTGTCACTTTCTCGCATAAAGTAGTTAAAACTTTGTTCGTTTGGCATGAAACTTGGCACACAACACTATTTAGTATTTATTATTTATTATCGTGATAAAATTGTTAGAATTGATAACAATAGACATATGCTTGAAATTACGTTCTATATTGCGTTTTTAAGGTTTATTTGGCACTTTGTCGCATAAAGTAGCTCAAACTTGGTTAGTTTGGCTTAAAACATGGCATATATTATTTGGTATATATTATTGTGTTGAAATGGTTAGAATTGAAAACAATAGTCATATTCTTATATTATGTGCTAAGTTGCGTTTTTAAGATTTTTTAAACTTTTATGGCACTTTCTCCCATAAAGTAGTTCAAACTTAGTTTGTCTGGCATGAAACTTGGCACACAACACTATTTGGTAAATATTATTGTATAGAAATGATTAGAATTGAAAACATTTGTCATATGCTTGAAATTACGTGCTAAGTTCCGTTTTTAAGGTTATTTTAACCTTTTTTGGCTCTTTCTCGCATAAAGTAGTTCAAACATGGTTTGTATGTCATAAAAAATGGTACAAAATTCTATTTGATATATATTATTGTGTTTAAATCGTTAGAGTTGAAAACATTAGTCACATACTTGAAATTACATGCTAAATTGCGTAATTAATGTTTTTTATACTTTTATGGCACTTTCAGGTATAAAGTAGTTCAAAATTGGTTTGTTTTCATGAAACTCAATTGGTACACTATACTATTTAGTAAATATATTGTGATGAAATGGTCAGAATTGAAAACAATAGCCATATGTTTGAAATTACTTGCTAAGTTCCGTTATTAAGGGTTTTTAACCTTTTTCGCACTATCTCGCAAAAAGTAGTTCAATCTTGGTTTGTTTAGCATGAAACTTTGTACACGACACCATTTGGTATATCTTATTGTTTTGAAATGGTTATAATTGAAAACAATAGTTATATGCTTGAAATTACGTGCTAAGTTCCTTTTTAAACCTTTTTTGGCACTTTCTCGTATAAAGTAATTTAAACTTGGTTTGTTTGGCAATAAACTTGGAATAAAATACTATTTTGTATATATTATTGTGTCGAAATTGTTAGAGTTGAAAATATTTGTCACATGCTTGAAATTACATGCTAAGTTTCGTTGTTAAGGTTTTTATAGCTTTTTTGGTACATTCGCACATAAAGTAGTTCAAACTTGGTTTGTTTGGCATGAAACTTGGCACACAACACTATTTTGTATATCTTTTTGTGTTGAAATGTTGGAATTAAAATATAATAGTCATAAGCTTGAAATTACATGCTAAGTTGCGTTTTTATGGTTTTTAAAGCGTTTTTTGCACTTTCTGGTATTAAGAAGTTCAAACTTAGTTTATTTGGCATGAAACTTGGCACAAAACACTATTTGGTATACCTTATTGTATTGAAATGG
This sequence comes from Amaranthus tricolor, assembly GCF_026212465.1. Lineage (NCBI taxonomy): Eukaryota > Viridiplantae > Streptophyta > Magnoliopsida > Caryophyllales > Amaranthaceae > Amaranthus > Amaranthus tricolor. Next base: position 19,162,234 of record NC_080058.1, read on the forward strand.
TTAAAATTGAACACAAATGTCATATGCTTGATATTATATGCCAAGTTGCAATGTTAAGGTTTTTTAAGCTCTTTTTTGCAATAAAGTAGTTCAAACTTGGTTTGCATGGCATGAATCTTGGCACACAACCCTATTTGGTATGTAATATTGTGTTGAAATGGTTTGAGTTGAAAACACTAGTCATATGCTTAAAATTAGGTGCTAAGTTGCGTTTTAAAGGTTTTTAAAGCTTTTTTGGCACTTTCTCGCATAAAATAGTTAAAACTTGGTTCGTTTGGCATGAAGCTTTGCACACAACACTATTTAGTATATATATTTTTGTGATGAATTGGTTAGAATTGAAAACAATAGTCATATGCTTGAAATTACGTGCTAAGATGCGTTTTGAAGGTTTATTAAGCGTTTTTGGCATTTTGTCACATAAAGTAAGTCAAAATTGGTTATTTTGGCATGAAACTTGGCACATAATATTTTGTATATATTATTGTGTTGAAATGGTTAGAATTTAAAACAATAGTCATATGCATATATTACGTGCTAAGTTGTGTTTTTAAGGTTTTTTAAACTTTTATGGCACTTTCTCGCATAAAGTAGTTCAAACTTAGTTTGTTTGTCATGAAACTTGGCACACAACACTATTTGGTACATATTATTGTATTGAAAATGTTAGAATTGAAAAAAGTTTCCATATGTTTGAAATTACGTGCTAAGTTTTGTTTTTAAGGATTTTAAAGCGTTTTTGGAACTTTCTCACATAAAGTAGCTCAAACTTGGTTCGTTTCGCATGAAACACGACACATAACACTATTTGGTATATATTATTGTGTTAAAATGGTTAGAATCTAAAAAATTAGTCATCAGTTTGAAATTACGTGCTTAGTTTTGTTTTTAACGTTTTTAAAGCTTTTTTAGCACTTTCTTGCATAAAGTAGTTGAAACATGGTTTTGAAACTTCACAAACAATACTATCTAGTATATATTATTGTGTTGAAATTGTTAGAGTTAAAAACATTTGTGTTAAATTCCGTTTTCAAGGTTATTTTAACCTTTTTTGGCACATTCTCGCATAAAATAGTTCAAACTTGGTTTGTATGCCATAAAACTTGGCACTTTCATATATATTATTGTGTTGAAATGGTTAGAGTTGAAAACATTAGTCACATGCTTGAAATTACGTGCTAGATAGCAATTCTAAGGATTTTAAACTTTTATGGCACTTTCTCGTATAAAAGTAGTTCAAACTTGTTTTGTTTGGCATTGAACTCAGCACACAACACTATTTGGTATATATTAGTGTGATGAACTGGTTAGAATTGAAAAAAATAGCCATATGCTTGAAATTACATGCTAAGTTCCGTTATCAAGGATTTTTAACCTTTTTTGACACTTTATCGCAAAAAACAGTTCAAAAATGGTTTGTTTGGCATGAAACTTGCACACAACACAATTTGCTTAGAATTTAAAACAATAGTCATATGCTTGAAATTACGTGCTAAGTTGCGTTTTAAAGATTTTTTATGAGTTTTTCGCATTTTGTCGCATAAAGTAGTTCAAACGTGGTTTGTATGACATGAAACATCGTACACAATACTATTTGGTATATATTATTGTGTTGAAATGGTTAGAGTTGAAAACATTTGTCATATGCTTGAAATTACGAACTAAGTTCCGTTTTTAAGATTTTTTAACCTTTTTTTGGTATATATTATTTTGTTGAAATGGTTAAAATAGCTAAAACATGGTTCGTTTGGGATGAAACATGGCCCAAAACATGATTTGGTATATATTATTGTGTTTAAATGCTTAGAATTGAGAAAAATAATCATATGCTTGAAATAAGGTGCTAATTTGCGTTTTTATGGTTTTTTAAGCGTTTTATCCACTTACTTGTATAAAGTAGTTTAAAATTGGTTTATTTGGCATGAAATTTCGAACACAATACTATTTGATATATATTATTGTGTTGAAATTGTTAAAATTGAAAAAAATAGTCATGGGCTTCAAATTACGTGCTAAGTTTCGTTTTTAAGTTATGTTAAGCTTTTTTCGCACTTTCTCGCAAAAAATAGATCAAACTTGGTTTGTTTGGCTTGAAACTTGGCACACAATACTATTTAGTATATATTATTGTGCGAAATTACGTGCTAAGTTGCGTTTTTAAGGTTTTTAAAGCTTTATTGGCACTTTCTCGCATAAAGTAGTTAAAACTTGGTTAGTTTGGCCTGAAACTTTGTACACAACATTATTTTGTATATATTATTGTGATGAAATGGCTATAATTGAAAACAATTGAAAGTTGATAGGAGATCGAATATTCTCTAGAGGTGGGGTGAATAGAGAGTGTGCCTGTTTAAAACTGTTTTCAAAACTATTTTCTGGAACAGTTTTAGATCCATCAATAAAACTATAACGTATGTGCGGAAATAAACTTAAACAATAACACACGATATGTTACCGAGGTTCGGTTCTAAACAACCTACTCCCCGCCTATGGGTTCTCTTCCAATCCGTGCCTTTTATTAATAGACTTTAAGACAAATTAAAAGATCTCTTTATCTTCTCTCACCACGTTCTTCGCCTTAAAGAATGTCTTACAAGTCCCTTAATAAAAGAAAATCCCAATCTCACAACAGAGATTACAAGTTGAACACCTTAAAAAGTATTCTAAGGTTAGCCGTAATAATCTATGAAAATTCTAACTCTTTTTTAACACTTAATCCTATTACAAATTGTAATAGCTAGATAAACTAAGAATTACAACACTTTTGAAAACTTTGAGAATACTAGATCTGCAATCTTAATTGTCGAACGAAGTCTTGTATTTATATATGTCACGCATCAACTTATCCTTGAAGAACAAGAAATTTTCATCCGTCAATTTCGTTGATCTAGTTAATCTGTTCCAGTCTTCAAGATCTTGAACTTTAACTCAAATTGACATTGCACTAATAGCTCTTATAACTACGTCATTGTGTGTTGTTTTTTGTTATCAACAACCAATGTTGTGTTGCCACGTTAGAACTCATACAAGATATTGAAAACTCGGCAAAACCAGATAATATAACGTGTAAATACTTATTCAAATTTAATTCTTATTTTTAGCATTAATTTAAATTGTCTTTTCCTATTTTTAGTGTCAATTTAAATTATCATCTTATTTATAGGAAATTCCTTAATTAGCATAGCTTAACAACTTATTTAATTTTATATATAGACCGTGTACTCTTAATTACAAAACGTGTGAAACTTATACTTTAACATTTAATCATCTAAATATCCTAAACACAAATTTTAAATTCAAATTCAAATTTAATAACAAATTTAACATAAAACATAAATCACATAATATATTCAAACGTTTAAAATAACACGTGTAATGATATATTCAAATATTCAAACATACTTTATTTTTTAATTCAAACTTAATTTCAATATATTTTGACCTATTAAAATATTTCAAAGTTAATTTTAATAAAGCTTATCCTATTACAATATTTCAAAGCTAATCACGAAAATAACGTTATCTTAAACATAATTATCTTAAAACCATTTAAACTTATTTCAAAACCTATAAATTCAACCTTAAGATAAAATTAAGTCATTTAAACGTATTTTAACCATAATTCATTCTTAGCTAGTTTATTAAATAATCTACCAACATTTAAAATATTTCGAACTTAAAATATTCATCAATTATTCATTTTTTATTTAATATGATTTTGGACCGACTTAAACAACTAAATATAATTTTCATAATTTATTTGTTTAATTAATATGTGTTTTGAAACATCATCATTTAAGAGAGTTGAGTCTTCAATCTCCCCCTTGATGAAAATTAAAACCATATTTTCCCTAATCATATTTCAAAGTTAACATGAATTGAAAAACATGATAAGAATAACAAGATATCATTAAGTAGAATGTTTTCAAGACTTTAAATACAGTTTCAAATCAAAATAATATAAACCAATAGATTTTCATGCATGGATATTGATAGGCATGGCCACGGGGCGGGTTACCCGGAACCGAACCGGTCCCGAACCGCTTGGAACCGGAACCGGAACCGGAACCGTTTGCGACAGGTTCCGAACCGCCCCGAACCGCGAAACCGTGAAACCGCCGGAAAAAAGTCGCCGGAACCGTGAAACCGTCGGAAAAAACCGTCGTGAACCGGGCCAAAAAACCCGCGGGTTGGAACCGGAACTGGTCCGGGAGAACCGGTCCAACGGTTCCATGGAACCGGTTCTGGAACCGGAACCGGGACCGGTCCGGTTGAACCGGCTCAACGGTTCCATGGAACCGGAACCGGAACCGGAACCGGGACCGGTCCGGTTGAACCGGCCCACCGGTTCCATGGAACCGTTGAGCCAAACTAGCCGTTAGAGAGCCGTTGGAATCCATCCTATAAATACTCATCACTTTCAATCATTTTCATTCACAACTCATCTCTTCTCCTACTCTCTCTACTTAATTCTTTAATTACGCAATTATTCTCTTAATTACATAATTAGTCTTCTAATTATTTCTTAATTTAGTTAGTTACATAATTAATCATTTATTTATTTCTTAATTCTATATTTCTATTTTTACTTCTATACTATCAATCATGTCTTCATTTTTGAAAAAAGCCACAAAAAAAGTTACTAAAGTGGCAAAATCATTAGGAGGTTCCAGTTCCTCCAAAAGAAAGGCCACTTCTACTCCGTCGGTATCAACAACACCCTCCATTAGTAATTATAATTATGAACCTAATTATCCGGAAGGGTACGACCCGGAGTTACATCAATATGCAGAAGAAGTGGAAAAAGATATACAAATTGAAGAAGAACAAGAACAAGAAGAAGAACCAACGACCCCAATTGGGGTACATATATCTCGACAGTCATCAACAAGATCAGATGAAGAACAAGGAGAACAACAACAACAAAGACAAGCTCGTGGTAAACGAGTCAATTTCCAAACTATCGGTTAGTTTTATAATTTTATTCTTCAAATTAATTAAACTTTAAATTATTTATTTATTTAATTATAGTTTTATAATTTTAAATTATTTATTTAGATGAAGATGAACCAGTAAGACAACCTTTTCCGGCAATGCCACCTTCTAGTGGTAGAGCTGTTTCACATGTGTGGTCGTATTTCACAAAAGAACCAACCGAGAATCCAGATATGTTCCTATGCACTTGTCAAATTTGTGAAAGTCAAGGAGTAAAGCCCTTAGTTTCATACAATTTCGCCAGAGGTAAATACTTTTTAAGTTTTTTATACATACATAATACATTCATACATTATATATTCATATTTTATAAACATTTATTTATTGTGTTTTGTGAATACGTGTTAGGTGGTGGAACGGGATCTTTTAACAAACATTTGGCAAAGAAGCATGGAATCACAAAAGAAACTCATGCATCAAGCGGCAGCGGGACCACAAGTGGAAGCCGACAGACACAATGGGACATTCCCAACACAGGTATGCCTTTTAGATATAATCGTAATGACATGATTGATGAATTTTCTAGGTATGTAATTTGCGATGAATTGCCTTTTAACCACGGTGAAAGTAGGGCATATGAGCGTCTCACTAGACAACAATTGCAACCACAATTTAGAGCAATCCCTAGGAACACTCTTAAAAGACGAACAATTAAATTATACGAATCAATGCGCTATGACCTAGTTGAAATGTTTAAATCGTTTAATGGTAGGGTTAGCATAACAACTGACATATGGTCTGCTCCCCCACATTTAGAATCTTATATGTGTGTAACAGCACACTGGATAGATCGAAATTGGATTATTCAAAAAAGAATAATTGCTTTTGAGACTATGCCAGAAAGACACACCGGCGAAAACATAAAATATAGATTAATAGAGATATGTAGGGAATGGAACTTATTAGATAAAATATTTTGTTGTTCAACAGATAATGCAACCGCAAACATAAAATGTATAGAACTTTTATTTAACGAACCCGCCTTTAGTATAATCCTTGGGGGTAGCTTATTACACATACGTTGTTGTGCGCACATAGTTAACTTATCTTGTCAAGTAGGTATAAAACAATTAAGTGAATTATTAGAACCAATTAGGGATATAGTAAAATGGCTTAGGATCGGAAAGATTAAAAGAAGATATAAACAATTATGTGACCAATACCAACTTAAAAAAGTGTATTGGTCATTAGATACTCCTACACGTTGGGGGTCAACGAACGATTTATTAAGAAAGGCGATTGCTTATCGCCCAGTAATAACACAACTATATAGTGAGTGTACAGATAGTTTCATAGCTGATGAAACTTGGGAATTAGCAATAGGTGTACATAACATATTAGAAGCGTATGACCACGCGACTAAGATTTTTTCTTATGTTTATGAACCGAACGTTCACTTAGTAATAAGTGAATGTATTACTATTTTTTATCACCTGCTTAAACATACACAAGAAGATACTAACCCACAATTAAGGCCGATTCTTGCTGAAATGATGGAAAAATGGAAATCATATTTTACCGATTTTCCTTACATTTATGGAATCCCAACCATTTTGGACCCACGTTTTAAAACCGAGGTCCTAACCAAAGTAATAGGATTTTATTATCAAGCGTTAGATCGCCCGTCTTCCGATGTAGCTTATTATGTCGGAACATGTAAAAAATATTTAGCTGAACTGTATGAATTTTACGCTAGTGTATATAACCCGAAACGCGATATGTCTAGGCGTGCTAGCGTTTCGGCTCGTCCCTCTTTCTATAATTCAGTAATTGCTAACATAATGACGCAAGATGATAGTTTTGTAGGATCTTCTTCTTCCTCGACCACATTTTTAGAACTAGATAGTTATCTAAAACACCACTTTGAAATAGACCCAAGTGTCTATAATATTTTGGAGTGGTGGAAAGAAAAATCTTTTAAATTTCCCATTTTATCGAGAATTGCAAAGGATATCCTTGCAATTCCCGCGTCCACTATTGCGTCGGAGTCTGCTTTTAGTGCAGGTAGAAGAGTTCTGGATGAAAAGCGATCTCGTCTTGCTCCACATAGTATTCAAATATGTGTTTGCAAGAAAGATTGGGACCAAGCGGAGATACGAACACAAGGACTAAGGAACAATGATGATCAAGACGACGATGATGATCCATGGATGATGATGGATACAACTTCATCATCGTCAGGAGGAGAGTCAGCGGAAGCATCTAATCAATATCAACCACATGATGATGACGAAGACGAATAGGATCAATCCGACAAGCGACAACGATGAATCAACACTCAACAACTATAAATAAAAGGTATGACAAAGAACTACGTGGGCTTTGATTCCTTCGGGATACGTAGGCAGCTTAGTATTCATTTGGGTACTAGGTTCAAGTCCATTTTCTCCCTCTTTTTTTATTAATCATCTTTATCGACATTATCATTGATTCGTTTCTTATTAATTAATTTTTTTCCATTCATTTTAGTAAATATTTCAATAACGATGACAACTTGACATGCAATGAATTTCGCTAATAATCAAGTAATCATCAAAGGTACGTCTGCGATATTATAGTATTTTTTTATTATACAAAAATTTAAAGAAAAAATTAAAATGGAACCGATGGTCCGACCCGCCCGTCCCGTGAGTTGGAACCGCCGGAACCGCCTCATGAACCGCTAAGGAACCGTTTGGAACCGCCCGGAACCGGAACCGGAACCGGAACCGTTCGCGACAGGTTCCAAATGGAACCGGAACCGGGTGGAACCGGAACCGGATGGAACCGGAACGGAACCGGACCAACCCGGACCGTGGCCATGCCTAGATATTGAAATGAGTAATAACATAAACTATTATCACAAGTGAACAAATAACTACTCACAATACATGCAAAGGTATAATAATCATTATTAAATTGTAGCATCATATCATCATATCAAAATTTTAACATCAAAATCATGATTATCAAAGGTCATGAATAGGAACAATAATCAAGAACTATAAACGTATCATCAAACACTAACCAAGTGATTATGATACACTTTTTTTCTTTTAAAAAAAAATAATCAGCAATAATCTAAATAATAAATAACTAAGTAAGTACATAACTAAGTAAGTACAAACAGCAAGCAAGTAAGGATAAACCAATAAGCAACAGCAAAATGTTAATGTGGACACTTTATCATGCAGTTCAAGCAAAGAAACTTTGATTTCACAAACTTCAGAATTAAGGGACTCGAGGCGAGAATGGGTAGTTTGATTTTTTTAAAATAAGGTTCCAACCGACCTATCTTTTTGCCATGCAATTTCTGTAACTCCTCTTTCTCTGTCACAGATAAATTTGAGTATAACTCATATTTACCTCTAACTTTAAAGATCCCCAAGGAGGATAGAACATTGTTAGAAAAAGATTAAGGGCCAGAATAGTTAACCTCTTCTAAATCAGTAATTTGGTTAAAATGATCAAAAATGAGGGAAAGAAGATTTGTATATGGGAGGGCCAAATTTTGAAAACTAGTGCTGCAAAACCTCATCGTTGAAATGATCAAAAAGGCATAATCAATAGACTTACGGGCAGCAATTTTCCACATTAAAATCAAGTGAGAGTTAGAGACCAATTCACTCGTTGTTTCTTTAGAAAATACAATTTTTGCAATCAAATTGTGAAGTAGTTTTCCTGACAAAGTTAATCTATTATGGGTTAACTTCTAGTATGAGAGAAATCAAGGTGAGAGGATAAAACAAACATATCTTTTGCATTTAATCAATAGAATTTGGGGTAGAATCATCAACAACATTTAAAAATTTAAACTCGTTGATCAGGGTTTTTGTGACAACAATTTCTTGACCCTTTACGTAACTTCTCAAGGCAGGAAAACCATCTACAGTTATGAAAGAGAGATTACAGTAGAAAATATTTACCAAGGTGGGGTAAGACACAAATCCAGGGTCTAACAACTTACCTGGAGAAGATTCAATAAAAGCAGAAATTATTTCGAAATCTTCAAATAAAAAGAAGTTGTAGTCAAGGATGTCAACAAAAGATATAGAGCGATGTTTAAAGACATCAATCCATTTCCCAAAAGCCATATGGTTTTCAAACCATGACTTTAGCACTACGGTGAGGGAATTGATGGAGTTATCGGTTCAGCCATTAGTGATTTTGATGATTCTCCTCTTTCGGATTTTGTGGAGGAGCGAGTAAGTTTTCTTTTAGGGGCCATGGAAAGAGTTTTTAAAAGCTTGAAGAAATGTCTAATTGCACTGTTTATAGAATCATAAAAGTTTGAAATGGAATTGGAAAGGGACGGTTCACAAGTTATATGAAGGAAAGGAGGTACAATGCATTTGTACTTCAATAAATATTGATTGGATAACTTGGAGAAAAGGCATAATTGATGTGAGTGAAGCTTGACGGTTTGAGGGGTAACGTGAAAGGATGTATGTGAGGGGTAATTATAAGTTCATTTGGAAAGACCAATGTCAATTAGACCAAAAGTATGAATGTATAGTTGACGTAAAAAGCATTTTCAAGCAAACAAATTAGTTTAAAATTAAATATCCTTTATAAATTAAAGGTATTTAAGTACAAATCCCATATTTATATATTTATATGTAACATATAATTTTAAGAAATTGAAATTTTATTTTCAATTCTCAAAAACATGTATAAACACGCATATATGCAACCATAGTTAAATCATGTAAATAAAATGAAATACTCCCCTAAATACATACTTAGTATTTAGTAACATTTTATCTTTACTATTGAACCCTTACTCCTCCTTAGTTCATGCAACATCATTTAGCATGCCAAGTTCCATACGAATATATGCAAAACGATCAGGAATTAAAGGTTTTGTAAATATATCAGCTAATTGATTTTCTGTAGAAATGAAAGATAGAGTAATAAGACCTTTTTCAACATGATCACATATGAAATGGTGACGAACTTTAATGTGCTTTGTACATGAATGTTGTACTGGATTTTTAGTGATACAAATTGCACTTTTATCACATTTAATCGGAATGCCTTTGAGATAAATTCTAAGATCTCAAAGTCGTTGTGCAATCCATAAGCTTTGAGAACAGCATGCACCTGCAGCTATGTATTCAGCTTCAGCTGTAGATAAGGCAACTAAATTTTGCTATATACAATACCATGAAATCAATGAATTTCCCAAGAATTGACACGATCCTCAAGTGCTCTTTCTATCCACCTTATAATCAACAAAATCAGCATTTGAAAAACCAACCAAAGCAAAATCTCCACAACTAAAGTACCATAGACCAAAGTCTTTAGTCCCATGCAAATATCTAAAGATTCTCTTAACTGCTATTAAGTGAGATTCTTTTGGGTTAGCTTGAAATCCTGCACATAAGTAAACACTAAAGATAATATCAGAATGACTAGTAGTTAAATACAATAAAGAACCAATCATACCTCTATAAGTCTTTTGATCAACACTCTTATCATTTATGTCTTGGTCTAGACTTAGTGTTGCACTCACAGGCGTACTAGCAGTTTTGCATTGATCCATATTGTACTTCTTTAGCAAATCTCTAACATATTTACTTTGACAAATAAATATGCCATCTTTCTTTTCCTTTATTTGTAGTCCGAGAAAAAATGTCAAGTCTCCTATCATGCTCATATCGAATTCCTTGCACATAATCTCAGAAAATTCCTTGCACAAAAGCTCCAAACAATATATCATCAAGATATACTTGAACAACAAGAATATCTTTTCCTATAGTCCTAATGAAAAGTGTTTTATCAATTTTACCTCGTTGAAAGTTCTTTTCAAGTAAATATGAGCTAAATCTATTATACCAAGCCCTTGGAGCTTGTTTCAAGCCATATAGTGCTTTGTTAGTATAAACACATGATTAGGTAGATCGGGATTTTCAAAGCCAGGTGGTTGTTTAACATATATTTCCTCTTGTAAGTAGCCATTTAAGAAAGCACATTTAACATCCATTTGATATAGTTTTATATTCATGTATAAAGCAAAAGCAAGCATAATACAGATAGATTCTAACCTTGCAACTGGAGCGAAAGTTTCGTCATAATCTATACCTTCTTCTTGACTATAGCCTTGAGCTACCAGCCTTGCTTCATTCCTTATAATTTCTCCATCCTCATTGAGCTTATTACGAAAGATCCATCTAGTTCCAATAATAGTACGATTTGGTGGCGTTTTAACTAGATCCCAAACTTTGTTCTTCCGAATTCATTTAATTCATTTTGCATAGAAATGATCCACTCTAGTTCTTGTATTGCTTCTTTGATATCCTTTGGTTCTATAAAAGAAACATAGGCAGAAAATGCACATAAATTTTTAAGAGAGGATCGAGTTTGAGTACCTTTATTTGGATCACTTATGATGTTTTCTAGAGGATGTTGAGATGACAGTCTAAGTCTTCTTCGTAATATGGATGGTGTGTAATCATTCAAAGAACTTCTTCCTACTTCCATTGAGGAGTTTTGAATTGGTGTGTCTAAAACAGTATGTTCAGGAGCTGTTTCTAGGTCTTGAGGTTGGGTCTCAAGATCAGGCTGTGAGTCTTCAATGTTTACAACCTGTTTTCCTTCAACCTCATCAAGACTTTGTATGCTATCCTGCATGATTTTCTTTTTAACTTCACTAATATCATTGGCATCCAATTCGTCATCATTTATATCATCAAAATGTTTATTAAGGTTTAACTCTTTAAATCCTTCACTTAATGTTTCATTGTTAGATTCATCAAATACTAAATGTATACTTTTCTCAACCATACTTGTATGCTTATTTAGAACTCTATAAGCCTTACTATTTAATGAGTATCCAAGAAATATACCTTCATCACTTCTAGCATCAAATTTACCTAGATTATCCTTACCATTATTGTGGATAAAACATTTGCAACCAAATGGTCTAAGGTAGGCTATATTTGGTTTTCTTCCTTTCAATAACTCGTAGGGGGTTTTCTTAATTATAGGTCTTATGAGGCATCTATTTAAAACATAATTTGCTGTGTTAACAGCCTCGGCCCAATAATGTTTGGCTAATCCATTTTCTATAAGCATTGTTCTAGACATTTTCTCTAAGGTTCGATTTTTCCTTTCAACCACGCCGTTTTGTTAGGGTGTCCTAGGAGCTGAAAAGTTATGGGTTATACCGTATTTTTCACAAAAGGAGTCAAAGCCTAGTTGATCAAACTCTCTCCCATGATCACTTCTAATCGAGACTATTGGAAGATTCAGCTGAGTTTGCATTTCTTCAAAACGTCTTGAGATCGGTTTCAAGGCTTCACTTTTATCTTTCAAAAAGTCAACCCACGTAAATCTAAAATAATCATCAACTGTAACTAAAATGTAAATTTACCTCTTATGCTCCATACACAAATTGGACCACATAGATCAATGTGTAAAAGTGCACATGGTCTTGAAGTACTTACCATTTTCTTCGGTTTAAATGAACTTCTTACTTGTTTTCCTCTAATGCATGCGTCACATGTAGGAATGTGTTTGTAGTTAAGAGCTGGAAGTCCCTTAACTAGATCTTTACTTACTAATTCATGCATGGTATGCGTATTGATGTGACCAGGATGTCTATGTCATAGTTTTGGATCTTCTGTCATAGCCTTCAAGCACTTGAAATTTTGAGCTGCAATTTCGTTAGTTTCAAAGCATAAACATTATCATGTCTAAGGGCGGTAATAAATGTATCTCTGTTGTTAGGGTTTTTAACAATACATTTTTCTTTATCAAATATTACTTGATTACCTTTAATAGTTGAGACACACTTAGCAAATTAAATTTTAGACCTTCAACCAAAAAGACATTATCAATAATTTTAGAGGGATTCTTACCAACTTTGCCAACACCTCAAATTTTTTATTTACCTTTGTCACGTAGGGTGATCGAGCCATCCACCATTTAAGATCCACTTTTGCTTTTCCTACAAAACAAAAAAAAATAACCTTTCTCAACTTTACTTAGCTAACTAAGTGACAAATTTGGGACTGTATTCGGGGTAGACCATGTTAGGTGATCTTGTCCCTTTGGGAACCCTTATTTGCTTTATCTGCCCACATAATTCAAGAGGAAAGGAATTCTTAATGATATAATTGTCCTTACGTCTGTAGGGACAAGCAAACCTAATATGTCCTTCTTTGCAACAAAATGAGAAAGTAGGTGTGCGTCTATGTTTGTATGCACTCTTAACAAATGTGGTTTTACTCTTATAGTTATGTGTGACATTATTATAACCTATACCACGTTTATCATTGAATCCTTTTGACATGTAAGCATTTTTGTAAATTTAGATTCGGAGTCATTTAGCTTTGTTAAGGCTTGTAAATTTTTCTCAGACTCATGTTTCAGAGTCTTGAGCTCAAATTCAAGATTATCATTTTTATTCTGAAGATCAATGAGCCTTTTCATCTAGCTGATATTCTAATCTTTCAAGACTTTGACAGTGTCTTCAAATTTTATTGTTTCAGCCTTTAGCGATTCATTTTTCTTTATAAGGTCTTCACAACCTTCGGCATAGTGACGAATTCTATTTTCTAGAATATTTTTCTCATCTTTTAAGATCTTTTCAATTTGAAACATGTCAAAGAGAGATTTAACTAATTCGTCTTTAGAACAAGAGTTAAGAAAGTCAAGTACCTACTTATGATTTTGATCTAGATCATCATCTTTGTCATCATTAGCCATAAGACATAAGTGAGCTTGACCTCTTCACTTTGGTTCGGTTGATCCTTTGGAATCGCTCCATGTGGCAACCATTGCTTGAATCTTCTTGTTTTTCTTGTAAGATTCCCTTTTCTTCTTAGGCATTCCTTTACAAGATAATTTGTAGATCCACACTCAAAGTAAGCAAGTTGGTTAGTTATAGAATGAGAGTTAGAGTTAGAAGATTTACCTTTGTTTCTTGATTTAAATTTCTTAAATCTTTTGCGCATCTTCATGATTCCTTGTAGACCTCTTGTGATCAAGGCAAATGGATCTTCCTCATCATCACTTTCTTCATCATCGATTGAGGATTCATGATTTTTCTTTGCCTTTATAGCAAGATTCTTCATGGATGGTGTTACATCACTTTCTCCATCATCCTGTAGGGTAAGTTCACGAGTTAAGAGTTTTCCAAGGAGATTGTCAAGTGATAGAACTCTCATGTCTTGAGCTTCTTCAATGGTGGTGACTTTTGGACCCCATTTGGATCTTAGAAGAGACCTCAAGACCTTCTGGACGTTTTCTGCGTTAGTAAAAGTTTTACCAAGAGAATTCAAATTGTTACTAATTAGCGTAAAACGAGTAAACATTTCATTAATCTTCTCACCCTTTTTCATCTTAAACATTTCTTATTGATGCATGAGGATGCTGATCTTAGTCTCCTTTACTTGACTTCTTCCTTCATATGTCACAACCAATTTATCCCATATTTCCTTAGCACTTGTGCAGGATGGGACTCTATTGAACTCGGTACCATTCAACGCACAACAAAATTGATTCATTGCCCTATAATTTTTGGAAACGGATTCCAAATCACTTTGTGAGTATTCGGATTCGGATTTACCACATAATTTCCTTGAGCATCCTTTTTCATGGGTACCTTAGGTCCTTTAATTATGATGTCTAAAAGTTCCATATCTTGATCAATCACAAACAACTTCATCAAAGTTTTCCAACGAGAGAAATTTGTTCCACAAAATAAAGGTGGCCTAGAGCATGAACGACCTTGACCAAACAACCCTTCTCCTATCGGGTCTATCACAAGATATTAATCTTTATATGTGAAACTCAGCTCTGATACCAATTGAAAGTTGATAGGAGATCGAATACTCTCTAGAGGGGGGGTGAATAGAGAGTATGCCCGTTTAAAATTTTTGTCTGGAAGGTTAGCTCAAGAGCTTTGGTAGCCTTTCAAAACTGTTTTTTGGAACAGTTTTAGATCAATCAATAAAACTATAACGTATGTGCGAAAATAAACATAAACAATAACACATGATATATTAACGAGGTTCGGTTCTAAACAACCTAATCCCCGCCTATGGGTTCTTTTCCAACCTGTAGGATTCAACGCCTTTTATTAATAATAGACTTTAAGACAAAGTAGAAGATTTCTCTATCTTCTCTCACCACGTTCTTCCACTTGAAGAATGTCTTACAAGTCCCTTAATAAAAGCAAATCTCAATCTCACAATAAAGATTACAAGTTGAGCACTTTAAAAAGTATTCTAAGGAATTAGGCGTATTAATCTATGAAGATTCTAACTCTTTTTTAACACTTAATCCTATTACAAATTGTAAGAGCTAGATGAATTAAGAATTACAAATCTTTTGAACACTTAGAGAATACTAGATCTTATTTTAAGAAGAGAAAATGTAAGAAGAGGTGCAATCTTAATTCTTGAACGAAGCCTTGTATTTATATATATCACGCCTCAACATATCCTTGAAGAGCAAGAAAGCTTTATCCGTCAATTTCGTTGATCTGGTTAGTTTGTGCCAGTCAAGATCTTGAACTTTAACTCAAACTGACGTTGCATTGACAACTCTTATAACTACATCATTGTGTGTTGTTTCTTGTTATCAACAACCAATGCTGTGCTGTCACGTTAGAACTCATACAAGATATTGAAAACTCAGCAAAACCAGATAATATAACGTGTAAATATTTATTCAAATTTAATTCCTACTTTTAGCATTAAATTAAATTGTCTTTTCCTATTTTTAGTATCAATTTAAATTATCATCTTATTTACAGGAAACTCCTTAATTAGAATAGCTTAACAAATTATTTAATTTCAAATATAAACTGTGTACTCTTAATTACAAAATGTGTGAAACTTACACTTTAAATTTTAATCATCTAAATATCTTAATCACACATTTTAAATTCAAATTCAAATTTAATAACAAAATTTAACATAAAACATAAAGCACATAATATATCCAAACGTTTAAAATAAAACGTGTAATGATATATTCAAATATTCAAACATAATTTAAATTTTAATTGAAACTTAATTTCAATATATTTTGACCTATTAAAATATTTCAAAGTTAATTTTAATAAACCTTGACCTATTAAAATATTTCAGAATTAATCACGAAAATAAACTTATCTTAAACATAATTATCTTAAAACCATTTAAACTTATTTCAAAACTTATAAATTCAACCTTAAGATAAACTTAAGTCATTTAAACATATTTCAAGCATATTTCATTCTTAGCTAGTTTATTAAATAATCTACCAACATTTAAAATATTTCGAACTTAACATATTCATCAAATTATTCTCTTTATATTTAATATTCATCAATTATTCATTATTTAAGAGAGTTGAGTCTTCAACAATAGTCATATGCTTAAAGTTACGTGCTAAGTTGCGTTTTTAAGGTTTATTAAGCGTTTTTGTCACTTTCTCGCATAAAGTTGCTCAAACTTGGTTAGTTTTGCATGTTGGCACATATTATTCGGTATATATTATTGTGCTGAAATAGTTAGAATTGAAAACAATAGTTATATGCTTATATTACGTGCTAAGTAGCGCTTTTAAGGTTTTTTAAACTTTAATGACACTTTCTTGTATAAACTAGTTCAAACATGGTTTATATGACATGAAATTTGGCAAACAATACTATTTAGTATATATTACTGTGTTGAAATGGTTAGAGTTAAAAACATTTTTCATATGCTTGAAATTACGAAATAAGTTCCGTTTTTCAATTTTTTTAACCATTTTTTCCACTTTCTAGCATAAAGTAGTTCAAACTTCGTTTATATGGCATGAAACAATTAACACAATATTATTTGGTATACATTATTGTGTTGAAATGGTTAGATTTGAAAACATTTGTTACATGCTTAAAATTACGTGCTAAGTTCCTTTTTAAGGTTTTTTTAACATTTTTTGTCACATTCTCTCAAAAAGTAGTTCAAACTTGGTTTGTTTGGCATGACACTTGGTTCACAACACTATTTGGTATATCCTATTGTGTTGAAATGGTTAGAATTGAAAACAATAGTTATATGCTTGAACTTACGTGCTAAGTTGCATTTTAAAGATTTTTTAAATGTTTTTGGCACTTTCTCGCATAAAGTAGCTCAAAATTGGTTCATTTTGCATGAAACATGACATATAACACTATTTAGTATATATTATTGTGTTGAAATGGTAATAATTGAAAACAATAGTCATATGCTTATATTACGTGATAAGTTGCGTTTTTTAGGTGTTTTTAAACTTTTATAGCACTTTTTCGTATAAAGCAGATCAAACTTGGTTGGTTTGGCATGAGACATGGCACACAGCACTATTTGGTATATATTATTGTGATGAAATGGTTAGAAATGAAAACAATAGCCATATGCATGAAATTTCGTGCTAAGTTGTGTTTTTAAGGTTCTTTAAGCTTTTATGGCACTTTTTTGCATAAAGTAGTTCAAACTTGGTTATTTTGGCATGAAATTTTGCACACAATACCATTTGATATATATTATTGTGTTGAAATGGTTAGATTTGTAAAAAATAGTCATATGCTAGAAATTACGTGCTAAGTTTCGTTTTTAAGGTACTTTAGGCTTTTTTTGTGCTCTCTTGCAAAAAATACTTCATACTTGGTTTGTATGGCATGAAACTTGGCAAACAATACTATTTACTATATATTATTGTTTATATTATTGTGTTGAAATGGTTAGAGTTGAAAACATTTGTCATATGTTTGAAATTACGTGTTAAGTTCCGTTTTGAAGATTATTTTAACCTTTTTTGAAACTTTCTCGCATAAAGTATTTTAAACTTGGTTTTTATAGCATAAAACATGGAACACAATACTATTTGATATATATTATTGTGTTGAAATTGTTAGAGTTGAAAACATTTGTCACATACTTGGTATCAAGTGTTAGGTTGTATTTTTAAGGTTTATAAACTTTTATGGCACGTTCTCGTATAAAGTAGTTCAAACTTGGTTTTTTGGCATGAAACTAGGCATACAACACTATTTGGTATACATTAGTGTGATTAAAAGGTTAGAATTGAAAACAATAGCCATATGCTTTAAATTACGTGCTAAGTTCCGCAATTAAAATTTTTAAACCTTTTTTGACATTTTCTCGCAAAAAGTAGTTCAAACATGGTTTATTTGGCATTAAACTTGGCACACAACACCATTTGGTATATCTTAATGTGTTGAAATGGTTAGATCTGAAAACAATATTCATATGCTTGAAATTAAGTGCTAAATTGTGTTATAAAAGTATTTTAAGCGTTCTTGACACTTTCTCGCAAAAAGTAGCTCAAACATGGTTCGTATGACGGGAAACTTGGCACACAATACTATTTAGTATATATTAATGTGTTGAAATGTTTAGAGTTGAAAACATTTGTCATATGCCGAAAAATGGAAATACGAACTAAGTTCCATTTTTAAGTTTTTTCAACTTTTTCTAGCACTTTGTCACATAAAATAGCTAAAATTCAGTTTATTTGGCATGAAACTTTACACATATCACGTTTATTTATATATATTATTGTGTTTAAATGGTTAAAATTGAAAAAAAAATAGTCATATGCTTGAAATAAGGTGCTAATTTGCATTTGAAGCGTTTTTTGCACTTTCTCGTATGAAATAGTTCAAACATGGTTTATTTGGCTTGAAACATGGCACAAAATTTATTTGATTTTGTTGAAATGGTTAGAATTGAAAACATTAGTCATATGTTTGAAATTACGTATGCTAAGTTTTTTTTTAAGGTTTTTAAACCTTTTTACGCACTTTCTCGGATATAGTTTAAGCTTGGTTTGTTTGGCATGGAACTTGGCACAGAATACTATTTGGTATATATTATTGTGTTGAATTGAGTAGAGCTGAAAACATTTGTCACATGTTTGAAATTACATGCTAAGTTTCGTTTTTAAGGTTTTTAAAGCTTTTTTGGCACTTTCTCGCATAAAATAGGTCAAACTTAGTTAGTTTGGCATGAAACTTGGCACATGTTGTTTGGTATATATTATTTTGTTGAAATGATAAGAATTGAAAACAATAGTCATATGCTTATATTGCGTGCTAATTTTCGTTTTTAAAATTTTTAAGCTTTTTTGGCACTTTCTTGGATAAAGTAGTTCAAACAAGGTTTATATGAAATTAAACTTGGCAAACAATACTATTTAGTATATTTATTGTGTTGAAATGATTAGAGTTGAAAACATTTTTCATATGCTTAAAATTACGAACTAAGTTTTGTTTTTCATTTTCTTAACCATTTTTGCTAGTTTCTCACATAAAGTAGTTCAAACTTGGTTTATATGGCTTCAAACATGGTACACAATACTATTTGGTATATATTATTGTGTTCAAATAGTTTTTTGCACTTTCTGGTAAACAGTATTTGAAACATAGTTTGTTTGGCATTAAACTTGGCACACTACACCATTTGATATATCTTATTCTGTTGAAATGGTTACAATTGAAAACAATAGTCTTATGCTTGAAATTACGTGTTAAGTTGCGTTTTAAAGATTTTTTATGCGTCTTTGGTACTTTTTCGCATAAATTAGCTCAAACTTGGTTTGTTTGACATGAAACATGGCATATAAGGCTATTTGGTATATATTATTGTGTTCAAATAGTTTTAATTGAAAACAATAGTCATATGCTAATAATATTATGTGCTAAGTTACGTTTCTTAGGTTTTTAAAACTTTTACGGCACTCTCTCATATAAAGTAGTTAAAACATGATTTGTTTTGCATGAAACATTGCAAACAACACTATTTGTTATATATTATTGTGATGAAATGGTTATAATTGAAAACAATAGCCATATGCTTGAAATTACGTGCTAAGTT
Organism: Amaranthus tricolor; assembly: GCF_026212465.1. Taxonomy (NCBI): domain Eukaryota; kingdom Viridiplantae; phylum Streptophyta; class Magnoliopsida; order Caryophyllales; family Amaranthaceae; genus Amaranthus; species Amaranthus tricolor. The sequence goes on from NC_080058.1 coordinate 19,182,063, forward strand.
GCATTTTTAAGGTTTTTGAAGCTTTTTTGGCACTTTCTCGCATAGAGTAGTTGAAACTTGGTTTATTTGGCATGAAACTTTACACACAGCACTATTTCGCATATCTTATTGTGTTGAAATGGTTAGAATTGAAAACAATAGTCATATCCTTGAAATTACTTGGTAAGTTGTATTTTTTAGGTTTTTTAAGCTTTTTTTTTTCTCTTTCTCGCATAAAGTAGTTCAAACATGGTTTGCATGGCATGAAACATGACACACAACACTATTTGGTATATATTATTGTGAGGAAATGGTTAGAGTTGAAAAGCTTTGTCATATGCTTCAAATTATGTTCTAAGTTCCGTTTTGAAGGATATTTTAACCTTTTTCAGCACTTTCTCGCATAGATTAGTTGAAACTTGGTTTGTATGGCATAAAACATGGTACACAATACTATTTGATATATATTATTGTTTGAAATGGTTAGATTAGAAAACATTAGTCACATACTTGAAAGTACGTGCTAAGTTATGGCTTTAATGTTTTTTAGAACTTTTATGGGACTTTCTCGTATAAAGTAGTTTAAACTTGGTTTGTTTAGCATGAAATTTAGCACACAATACTATTTAGTTTATATTATTGTGATGAAAGGGTTAGAATTGAATACAATAGCCATATGATTGAAATTATGTGCTAAGTTCCATGATTAAGGTTTTTAACCTTTTCTCACACTTTCCTGCAAAAAGTAGCTCAAACTTGGTTTGTATGGCGTGAAACTTGGCACACAACACCATTTGGTATATATTAATGTATTAAAATGGTTAGAGTTGAAAACATTTGTCATATGCTTGAAATTACGTGCTACGTTCCGTTTTGAAGGTTATTTTAGCCTTTTTTGGCACTTTATTGCATAAAGTAGTTTGAACTTTGTTTGTTTGGCATGAAACTTGGCACAAAATACTATTTGGTATATATTATTGTGTTGAAATGGTTAGAGTTGAAAACATTTGTCATATTCTTGAAATTACGTGCTAAGTTACGTTTTTAATGTTTTTATAGCTTTTTTCGCACTTTCTCGTATAAAGTAGTTTAAACTTGGTTTGTTTGGCATGAAAGTTGGCACAAAATACTATTTGGTATACATTATTGTGTTGAAATGGTTAGAGTTGAAAACATTTGTCACATGCTTGAAATTATGTGCTAAGTTCTAATTTTAAGGTTTTTAGTGTTTTTTTGGCACTTTCTCGCATAAAGTTATTTCTTAGCTTGTTTCGCATGAAACTTGGCACACAACAGGACTTAGTATATCTTATTGTGTTGAAATGGTTGGAATTAAAAATAGTAATATGCTTGAAATTACATGCTAAGTTGCGTTTTTATGGTTTTTTAAGCGTTATTTGCACTTTCTCATTAAAGTAGTTTAAAACTTGGTTTATTTTGCATGACTCGTGGCACACAACACTATTTGAAATATCTTATTGTGTTGAAATGGTTAGAATTGATAACAATAGTCATATGATTGAAATTACGTGCTAAGATTCATTTTAAAGGTTTTTTAAGCTCTTTTTTTCACTTTTTCGGATAAATTACGTGGTTGAAAACATTTTTCTTATGCTTGAAATTACGATCTAAGTTCCGTTTTGTAGTTTTTTAACTATTTTTGCCACTTTTTGACATAAAGTAGTTCAAACTTCGTTTGTATGGCAAGAAATATCGCACACAATACTATTTGTTATATATATTGATGTCTTGAAATGGTTAGACTTGAAAACACTTGTCACATGCTTGAAATTACGTGCTAAGTTCCGTTATTAAGGTTTTTTTTAACCTTTTTTGTCATTCTCGCAAAAAGTAATTTAAACTTGGTTTGTTTGGATTTAGACTTGGCACACAACACTATTTGGTATATCTTATAGTGTTGAAATGGTTAGAATTGAAAACAAGAGTCATATGCTTGAACTTACGTACTATGTTGCGTTTTAAAGGTTTTTTAAGCGTTTTTGGCATTTTCTCGCATAAAGTAGCTCAAAATTGGTTTGCGTGGCATGAAACATGGCAAATAACACTATTTTATATATATTATTAAATAATCTACCAACATTTAAAATATTTCAAACTAAAAATATTAATGAATTATTGACTTTATAATTAATATGATTTTGAACCGAATTAAACAACTAGACATAATTACTTAATTTATTTGTTTAATTAATATCCGTTTTGAATTATCATCATTTAAGAGAGTTGAGTCTTCAGCAATAGTCATATGCATGTGCTAAGTTGTTTTTTTAAGGTTTATTAAGCGTTTTTGGCACTTTCTCGCATAAAGTAGCTCAAACTTGATTAGTTTAGTATGAAACTTTGCACGTATTATTTGGTATTTATTATTGTGTTGAAACAGTTAGAATCGAAAACAATAGTCCTATGCTTATATTACGTGCTGAGTGCGTTTTTGAGGTTTTTTAAACTTTTATGGCACTTTCTCGTATAAAGTTGTTCAAACTTGATTTGTTTGGCATGAAACATGACACACAGCACTATTTGGTATATATTTTTGTGATAAAATGGTTAGAATTGAAAACAATAGTCATATGCTCGAAATTACGTGCTAAGTTGCGTTTTAAATGTTTTATATGGATTTTTGGCACATTCTCACATAAAGTAGCTCAACCTTGGTTCATTTGGCATGAAACATGGCACATAAGACTACTTGGTATCAATTATTGTGTTAAAATGGTTATAATTGAAAACAATAGTCATATGCTTATATTACGTGCTAAGTTGCGTTTTGACATTTTTTAAAACTTTATGGCACTCTCGTGTATAATACATGGTTAGTTTTGCATGAAACATGGCAAAGAGCACTATTTCGTAAATATTATTGTGATGAAATGGTTAGAATTGAAAACAATAACCATACGCTGGAAATTACTTCCTAAGGTTTATTTTTAAGGTTTTTGAAGCTCTTTTGGACTTTGTCACATAAAGTAGTTCAAACTTGGTTTAGAATTGAAAACAATAGTCATATGCTTGAAATACTTGGTAAGTTGCATTTTTTAGGTTTTTTAAGTTGTTTTTTGCACTTTCTCGCATAAATTAGTTCAAACATGGTTTTCATGGCATTAAAACTTGGCACACAACACTATTTGGTATATATGATTGTGTTGAAATGGTTAGAGTTGAAAACATTTGTCATATGATTCAAATTACATGGTAAGTTCCATTTTGAAGGATATTTTAACCTCTTTTGGCACTTGCTCGCATAAATTAGTTCAAACTTGGTTTTTATTGCATAAAACATGATACACAATCGCATTTAATAAATATTATTCTGTTGAAATGGTTAGAAAAGAAAACATTAGTCACATACATGAAATTACGTGCTAAGTTCCATTTTTAATGTTTTTTAAACTTTTATGAGACTTTCTCGTATAAATTAGTTCAAACTTAGTTTGTTTGGCATGAAACATGGCACACAATACTATTTTGTAAATATTATTGTGATGAAAGGGTTAAAATGCAAAAAAAGTGTCATATGCTTGAAATTACGTGCTAAGTTCCGTTATTAAGGTTTTTTTTAACCTTTTTTCGCACTTTCACGCAAAAAGTAGTTCAAACTTGGTATTTATGACATGAAACTTGGCAAAGAACTCCATTTGGTATATATTATTGTGTTGAAATAGTTAGAATTGAAAACAATAGTCATATGCTTGAAATTACATGCTAAGTTCCGTTTTTAAGGTTTTTAAACCTTTTTTGGCACTTTCTCGCATAAACTAGTTTAAACTTGGTTTGTTTGGCATGAAACATGGCACAAAGTAACATTCGGTATATATTATTGTGTTGAAATCGTTAGAGTTGAAAATATTTGTCACATGCTTTAAATTACGTGCTGAGTTATGTTTTTAAGGTTTTTATAGCTTTTTTGGCACTTTCGCTTATATAGTAGTTCAAACTTGGTTTGTTTGGCATAAAACCTTGCACACAACACTATTTGGTATATCTTATTGTGTTGAAATGGTTGGAATTCAAAAAAAAGTCATATGCTTGAAATTACGTGGTAAAATGTATTTTTCAGGTTTTTATAGCTTTTTTGCACTTTCTCGGATAAAGTAGTTCAAACTTGGTTCGTATGGCATGAAACCTAGCACACAACACTATTTGGTATATAATTTTGTTTTGAAATGGTTAGAGTTGAATAGAATATTCAAATGCTTGAAATTACGTGCTAAGTTGCGTTTTAAAGGAATTTAAAACATTTTTGGCACTTTCTTGCAGAAAGTAGTTAAAACTTGGTTCGTTTGACATGAAACTTGGCGCACAACACTATTTAGTATACATTATTGTATTGAAATGGTTATAATTGAAAACAATAGACATATGCTTGAAATTGCGTACTAAGTTTCAATTTAAAGATTTTTTAAGTGTGTTTGGCACTTTCTCGCATAAAGTAGCTCAAACTTGGTTCGCATAGCATGAAACATGACGCATAACACTATTTGGTATATATTATTAAATAATCTACCAACATTTAAAATATTTCAAACTTAAAATATTCATAAATTATACACTTTATATTTAATATGATTTTGGACCGACTTAAAAAACTAAATATAATTGCTTAATTTATTTGTTTAATTAATATGTATTTTCCATTATCATCATTTAAGAGATTTCAATCTTCAACAATTGCCATATGCATGAAATTACGTACGAAGTTTTGTTTTTAAGGTTTTTTAAGCGTTTTTGCACGTTCTCGCATAAAGTACTCCAAACTTGGTTTGTTTGGCATGAAACTTCGCACACAATACTATTTGATATATATTATTGTGTTGAAATGGTTGGAATTCAAAACAATAGTCATATGCTTATATTACGTGCTAAGTTGCGTTTTTCAGGTTTTTGAACTTTTATGGCACTTTATCTCATAAAGTAGTTCAAACTTAGTTTGTTTGGCATGAAATTTGGCCACAATATTTCGTACATATTATTGTATTGAAATTGTTTGAATTGAAAACAATTGCTATATGCTTGAAATTACGTGCGAAGTTGTGTTTTTAAGGTTTTTTAACCTTTTTTGGCAATTTCTCGCATAAAGTAGCCCAAACTTAGTTTCTTTGGCATGAAACTTCGTACACAATGCTATTTGATATTTATTATTGTGTTGAAATGGTTAGAATCTAAAAAAATAGTCATGTGTGAAATTATGTGCTAAGTTGCATTTTTAACGTTTTTAAAGCTTTTTTGGCACATTCTTGCATAAAGTTTTTCAAACTTGGTTTGTATGACATGAAACTTGGAAAACAGTACGATTTAGTATATATTGTTGTGTAAAAATGGTTAGAGTTGAAAGCATTTTTCACATGCTTGAAATTACAAACTAAGTTTCATTTTTCATGTTTTTTTAACCATTTTTGGAACTTTTTCGCATAAAGTAGTTCACACTTTGTTTGTAAGGCATGAATCATGGCACATGCTTAGAGTTGAAAACACTTGTCACATGCTTGAAATTACATGCTAAGTTCCCTTTTAAAGTTTTTTTTAACCTTTTTTGTCACTTTCTCAAAAAAAAAGTAGTTCAAACATGGTTTGGTTGGATTTAGACTTGGCACACCACACTATTTGGTATTTCTTATTGTGTTGAAATGGTTTGAATTGAAAACAATAGTGATATGCTTGAAATTACGTACTAAGTTGCGTTTTGAAGGTTTTTTAAGCGTTGAATGAAACATGGCACTTAATACTATTTTGTTTATATTATTAAATAATCTACCAACATTCAAAATATGTCGAACTTAAAATATTCATATATTATTCACTTTATATTTAATATGATTTTGGACCGACTTGAATTATAATCATTTAAGAGAGTTGAGTCTTCAACAATAGCCCTATGCTTGAAATTACGTGCTAAGTTGCGTTTTTAAGGTTTATTAAGCGTTTCTAGCACTTTCTCGCATCAAGTAGCTCAAACTTGGTTAGTTTGGCATGAAACTTGGCACATATTATTTGGTATATATTATTGTGTTGAAATGGTTAGAATTGAAAACAATATTCGTATAAACTAGTTCAAACTTTATTTGTTTGGCATGAATCTTGGCTCACAACAATATTTGGTACATATTATTGTATTGAAATTGTTAGAATTTAAAACAATTGCCATATGCTTGAAATTACGTGCGAAGTTGCATTATTAAGGTTTTTTAAGCTTTTTTGCCACTTTCTCGAATAAAGTAGTCCACACTTTCTTTGTTTGGCATGAAACATCACACACAATACTATTTGATATATATTATTGCGTTGAAATGGTTAGAATTCAAAACAATAGTCATATGTGTGAAATTACGTGCTAAGTTTCGTTTTTATGGTGTTTTAAACTTTTATGGAACTTTCTCGCATAAAACAGTTCAAATTTTGTTTGTTTGGCATGAAACATGGCACACAAAAATATTTGGTACCTATTATTTTATTGAAATTGTTAGAAATGAAAACAATTACCATATGCTTGAAATTACTTGCGAAGTTGCGTTTTGAACTTTTTTTAAGCTTTTTTGGCACTTTCTCACATAAAGTAGTCTAAACTTGGTTTGTTTGGCATGAAAATTCGCACACAGTACTATATGTTATATATATTATTGTGTTGAAATGGTTTGAATTCAAAATAATCGTCATATGCTTATATTACGTGCTAATTTGCGTTTTTAAGGTTTTTTTTAACTATTATACCACTTTCACGCATAAAGTAGTTCAAACTTAGTTCTTTTGGCATGAAACATGGCACACAACAATATTTGGTGCATATTATTATATTGAAATTGTTAGAATTGAAAACAATTGCCATATGCTTGAAAATACGTGCGAAGTTGCGTTTTTAAGGTTTTTAAAACTTTTTTGGCACTTTCACCCAATAAGTAGTGCAAACTTAGTTTGTTTGGCATGAAATTTCACACACAATACTATTTTATATATATTATTGTGTTGAAATGGTTAGAATCTAAAAAAATAGTCATATATGTTAAATTACGTGCTAAGTTGCGTTTTAATCGTTTTTTAAGCTTTTTTGGCACTTTCTTGCATAAAGTAGTTCAAACTTAGTTTGTTTGGTACGAAACCTGGCACACAACAGGTTTTGGTACATATTATTGTACGGAAATTGTTAGAATTGAAAACAATTGCCATATGCTTGAAATTACGTGCAAAATTGCATTTTAAAGATTTTTTAAGCTTTTTTCGCACTTTCTCGAATAAAGTTGTTCAAACTTGGTTTGTTTGCCATGAAACTTTGCACACAATACTATTTGATACTTATTATTGTGTTGAAATAATTAGAATCTAAAAAAATAGTCATATATGTTAAATTACGTGCTAAGTTGCGTTTTTAACGTTTTTTAAACTTTTTTGGCACTTTCTCACATAAAGTAGTCCAAAAACATGGTTTGTTTTACATGAAACTTCGCACACAATAGTATTTGATATATATTATTGTGTTGAAATGCTTAGAATTCAAAATAATAGTCACATGTGTGAAATTACGTGCTAAGTTGCGTTTTTAAGATGTATTACACTTTTATGGCACTTTCTCGCATAAACTAATTCAAACTTTGTTTGTTTGGCATGAAACATGGCACACAATAATATTTGGTAAATATTATTGTATTGAAATTGTTAGAATTGAAAACAATTGCCATATGCTTGAAATTATGTGCGAAGTTGCGTTTTTAAGGTTTTTAAAACTTTTTTGGCACTTTCACCCAAAAAGTAGTGCAAACTTGGTTTGTTTGGCATTAAATTTCGCACACAATACTATTATATATACATATATATATATATATATATATGTATATATATATATATATATATGTATATATATATATATATATGTATATATATATATATATATGTATATATATATATATATATATGTATATATATATATATATATATGTATATATATATATATATATATGTATATATATATATATATGTATATGTATATATATATATATATATGTATATATATATATATATATATATATATATATATATATATATATATATATATGTATATATATATATATATATATGTATATATATATATATATATGTATATATATATATATATATATATATATATATATATATATATATATATATATGTATATATATATATATATATATATATATATATATATATATATATATGTATATATATATATATATATATATATATATATATATATATATATATATATATATATATATATATATATATATATATATATATATGTATATATATATATATATATATATATATATATATATATATATATATATATATATATATATATTTATATATATATATTATTGTGTTGAAATGGTTAGAATATAAAAAAATAGTCAGATATGTTAAATTACGTGCTAAGTTGCGTTTTAAACGTTTTTTAAGCCTTTTTGGCACTTTCTTGCATAAAGTAGTTCAAACATAGTTTGTTTGGTATGAAACCTAGCACACAACAATTTTTGGTACATATTATTGTACGGAAATTGTTAGAATTGAAAACAATTGCCATATGCTTGAAATTACCTGAGAAATTGCTTTTTATAGATTTTTTAAGCTTTTTTTGCACTTTCTCGAATAAAGTAGTTCAAACTTGGTTTGTTTGGCATGAAACTTTGCACACAATACTATTTGATATTTATTATTGTGTTGAAATAGTTAGAATCTAAAAAAATAGTCATATATGTTAAATTACGTGCTAAGTTGCGTTTCTAACGTTTTTTAAACTTTTTTGGCACTTTCTTCCATAAAGTAGTTGAAACTTGGTTTGTATGACATGAAACTTGGCAAAGAATACTATTTAGTATATATTATTGTGTAGAAATTGTTAGAGTTGAAAAATTTTTTCATATGCTTTAAATTACGAACTAAGTTCCGTTTTTCATTTTTTTTAAACAAATTTTGGCACTTTCTCATATAAAGTAGTTCAAACTAGGTTTATTTGGCATGAAATTTCGCACACAATACTTTTTGTTATATTTTATTTTGCTGAAATGGTTAAAATTGAAAAAAATAGTCATATGGTTGTAATTACACGCTAAGTTGCGCTTTTGAGGTATTTTATGCTTTTTCGCACTTTCTCGCAAAAAATAGTTCAAACTGGGTTTGTATCGCATGAAACATGGCACACAATACTACTTACTATATATTATTGTGTTGAAATGGTTAGAGATGAAAACATTTGTCACATGCTTGAAATTACGTGCTAAGTTCCGTTTTGAAGGTTATTTTAACCCTTTTTAGCACTTTCTAGCATAAAGAAGTTCACTTGGTTTGTATGGCATTAAAACATGGCACACAATACCGTATGATATATATTATTGTAATGAAATTGTTAGAATTGAAAACATTTGTCACGTTCTTGAAATTAGCGACTAAGTTCTATTTTTAAGATTTTTAAAACTTTTTTGGCACTTTGTTGCATAAAGTAATTCAAACTTGGTTTGTTTGGCTTTAAACTTGTCCTACAACACTATTTAGTATATTTTATTGGTTTATTTGGCATGAAACTTGGCACACGACACTATTTAATATATTTTATTGTGTTGAAATGGTTAGAATTGAAAACAATAGTCATATGCTTGGAATTACATGGTAAGTTGCATTTTTAAGATTATTTAAACACTTTTTTGCACTTTCTCGAATAAAGTAGTTCAAACTTCGTTTGCATGGCATGAAACTTAGCACACAACACTATTTGGTATAAAAATATTCCGTTGAAATGGTTAGAGTTGAAAATAATAGTAATATGCTTCAAATTTCATGCTAAGTTGAGTTTTAAACTTTTAAAAGCTTTTTTGGCCTTTTCTCGCATAAAGTAGTTAAAACTTGGTTCGTTTGGCATGAAATTTGGCACACAATACTATTTGTATATATTCTTGTGATGAAATGGTTAGAATTGAAAACAAAAGTCATATGCTTCAAAATTACGTGCTAAGTTTCATTTTTAAGGTTTATTAAGCGTTTTTTGCACTTTCGCGCATAAAATAGCTCAAACTTTGTTAGCTTGGCATGAAACTTGGCACATATTATTTGGTATATCTTATTTTGTTGAAATGGTTAGAATTAAAAACAATATTCATATGCTTATATTAAGTGCTAAGTTACATTTTTAATGTTTTTTAAACTTTTAGGGCACTTTTTCGCATAAGTTAGTTCAAACTTAGTTTGTTTGGCATTAAGTGATGAAATGGTTACAACTGAAAACGATTGTCATATGCTTAAAAGTGCGTGCTAAGTTGCCTTCTTAAGGTTTTTCAAGATTTTTTGGCATTTTCTCGCATTAAGTAGTCTGAACTTGTTTTGTTTAGCATGAAAATTCGCACACAATAGTATTTGATATATATTATTGTGTTGAAATGGTTAGAGTCTTAAAAAATAGTCATATGCTTTAAATTACGTGCTAAGTTGCATTTTGAAGGTTATTTTAACCATTTTTTGCACTATCTCACATAAAGTAGTTCAAACTTGGTTCGTTTGTCATAAAACATGGCACATAATTCTAAGTTGAAAACATTTGTCACATGCTTGAAATTACGTGCTAGGTTGCATTTTTAAGGTTTTTAAACTTTTATGGCACTTTCTCGTAAAATGTAATTCAAACTTGGTTTGTTTGGCATGAAACTGGACGCACAACACTAGTTGGTATTTATTAGTGTGATTAAAAGGTTAGAACTGAAAACAATAGCGATATGCTTGAAATTACGTGCTAAGTTCCGTTATTAAGGTTTTTTTAAGATTTTTTGCACCTTCTGGCAAAAAGTAGTTGAAACATGGTTTGTTTGGCATTAAACTTGGCACACAACACCACTTGGTATATCGTATTGTATTGAAATGGTTAGAATTGAAAACAATAATCATATGCTTGAAATTACGTGCTAAGTTGCGTTTTAAAAAAATTTTAAGCGTTTTTGGCTCTTTCTCGCATAAAGTAGTTCAAACTTGGTTTGTATGACATCAAACTTCCCACACAATACTATTTAGTATATATTATTGTGTTGGAATGGTTAGAGTTGGAAACATTTGTCATATGCCTGAAATACAAACTAAGTTCCGTTTTTAAGGTATTTTAATCGTTTTTTGCAATTTCTCGTATAAAGTAGTTCAAACATGGTTTGTATTGCATGAAACTTAGCACACAATACTATTTGGTATATATTAATGTGTTGAAATAGTTAGAGTTGAAAATTTCTTTCATGTGCTTCAAATTATGAACTAAGTTCCGTTTTAAAGATTTTTTAACCTATTTTAGCACTTTCTCGCATAAAATAGCTTAAACTTGGTTCGTGTGACATGAACTTTACACATATCACGATTTGGTATATATTATTGTGTTTAAATGGTTAAAATTGAAAAACAATAGCCATATGCTTGAAATAAGGTACTAATTTGTGTTTATATGGTTTTTTTAAGCGTATTTTGCACTTTCTCGTATAAAGTAGTTCAAACATGGAATTTATTTGGCATGAAACATGACACAAGACACTATTTGGTATATCTTATTGTGTGGAAATGATTAGAATTGAAAAAATTAGTCATATTCTTGAAATTACGTCCTAACTTTCGTTTTTAAGGTTTTTAAACCCTTTTATGCGCTTTCTCAGACAAAGTAGTTTAAACTTAGTTTGTTTGGCATGAAACCTGGCACACTATAGCATTTGGTATATATTATTGTGTTGACATGGTAAGAGTTGACAACATTTGTCACTGGTTTGAAATTACATGCTAAGTCCCGTTTTTTAGGTTTTTAAAGCTTTTTTGTCACTTTCTCGCATAAATTAGCTGAAACTTGGTTAGTTTGGCATCAAACTTGGCACACAACACTATTTCGCAAATCTTATTTCTTGCAAAAAGTAGTTCAAACATGGTTTGCATTGCATGAAACTTGGCACACAACACTATTTGGTATATATTATTATGTTTAAATGGTTAGAGTTGAAAACATTTGTCATATGCTTCAAATTATGTGCTAAGTTCCATTTTGAAGGATATATTAACCTTTTTTGGCACTTTCTCGCATAAAGTAGTTCAAACTTGGTTTGTATGGCATAGAAAATGGTACACAATTCTATTTGATATATATAATGGTGCTGAAATGGTTAGAGTAGAAAACATTAGTCACATACTTGAAATTACATGCTAGGTTGCGTTTTTAATGTTTTTTAAACTTTATTGGGACATTCTCGTATAAAGTACTTCATACTTGGTTTGTTAGGCATGAAACATGGCTCACGATACTAATTAGTATATATTCTTGTGATGAAAGGTTTAGAATTGAAAAAATTAGCCATATGCTTGAAATTACGTGCTAAGTTCCGTTATTAAGGTTTTTTATCCTTTTTTCGCACGTTTTCGCAAAAAAGTAGTTCAAACATGGGTTGTATGGCATGAAACATGGCAAACAAAACCATTTGGTATATATTACTGTGTTGAAATATTTGGAATTGAAAACAATAGTCATATGCTTGAAATTACGTGCTAAGTTCCGTTTTTAAGGTTTATAAATCTTTTTTGGAACTTTCTCGCATAAAGTAGTTTAAACTTTTTTGTTTGGCATGAAACTTAGCACAAAATACTATTTGGTATATATTATTGTGTTTAAACGGTTTGAGTTGAAAAAAATTTGTGACATGCTTGAAATTAAGAGCTAAGTTACGTTTTTAAGGTTTTTATAGCTTTTTTGACACTTTCTCGAATAAAGTAGTTTCAAACATGGATTGTTTGGTCTGAAACATGGCACACAACACTATATGGTATATCTTATTGTGTTGAAATGGTTAGAATTCAAAAAAATAGTCATATGCTTGTAATTACGTGCTAAGTTGCGTTTTTATGATTATTTAAGCGTTTTTTGCACATTCTTGTATATAGTAGTTCAAACTTGGTTTATTTGGCATGAAACATGGCACACAACACTGTTTTGTACATCTTATTCTGTTGAAATGGTTAGAATTGAAATCAATAGTCATATGCTTGAAATTACGTACTAACTTGCATTTTTAAGGTTTTTTAAGCTCTTTTTTGCACTATCTCGAATAAAGTAGTTCAAACTTGGTTTGCATGGCATGAAACTTGGCATACAACATCGTTTGGTATATAACTTTTTGTTGAAATGGTTAGAGTTGAAAAGAATGGTCATATGCTTGAAATTCCATGCTAAGTTGCGTTTTGAAGGTTTTTTAAAGCATTTTTGCCACTTTCTCGCATAAAGCAGTTAAAACTTCGTTTGTTGACGTGAAACTTGGCACACAACACTATTTAGTATATATTATTGTGATAAATGGTTAGAATTGAAAACAATAGTCATATGCTTGAAATAACGTACTAAGTTGCGTTTTAAAGGTTTTTTAATCGTTTTTGGCACTTTCTTGCGCAAAGTAGCTCAAACTTGGTTTGCTTGGCATGAAACATGGCACATAACACTATTTGGTATATATTATTAAATAATCTACCAACATTTAAAATATTTCAAACTTAAAATATTCATAAATTATTCACTTTATATTTAATATAATTTAGGAACGACTTAAACGTACAACTAAATAAAATTAAGTAATTTATTTGTTTAACTAATATGTGTTTCGAATTATAATCATTAAAGAGAGTTGACATTCAACAGTCATATTCTTGAAATTACATGCCAAGTTACGTTTTTTAAGGTTTATTAAGTGTTTTTCGCACTTTCTCGCATAAAATAGCTCAAAATTGGTGAGTTTAGCAAGAAACTTTGAACATACTATATGGTATACATTATTGTGTTGAAAATGGATAGAATTCAAAACAATAGTCATAAGCTTATATTACGTGCTAAGTTGCGTTTTTAAGATTTTTTTAAACTTTTATGTCACTTTCTCGCATAAAGTAGTTCAAATTTAGTTTGTTTGGCATGAAACTTGGCACACAACACTATTTGAAATATCTTATTGTGTAGAAATGGTTAGAGTTGAAAACAATAGTCATATACATGAATTTACGTACTAAGTTGCGTTTTAAAGGTTTTTTAAGCGTTTTTGACACTTTCTCGAAAAGTAGCTCAAACTTGTTTCGCTTGGCATGAAACATGTCACATACTATTTGGTATATATTATTAAAAAATTTACCAAAATTTTAAATATTTCGAACATAAAATATTCATAAATAGTCATAATTACTTAATTTCTTTGTTTAACTAATATGTGTTTTTAATTATCATCATCTAAGAAATTTAAGCCTTCTACAATAGTCATATGCTTGAGATTAGGTGCTAAATTGCATTATTAAGGTTTCTTAAGTATTTTTGGCACTTTCTCGCATAAATTATCTCAAACTTGATTAGTATGGCATGAAATTTGGCACATATTATTTGGTATATGTTATTGCATTGAAATAGTTAGAATTGAAAATAATAGTCATATGCTTATATTACGTGCTAAGTTGCATTTTTCTCGTATAAAGTTGTTCAAACTTGGTTTGTTTGGCATGAAACATGGCACACAGCACTATTTGTATATATTATTGTGATGAAATGGTTAGAATTTAAAACAATAGCCATATGCTTGAAATTACGTGCTAAGTTGCGTTTTTATGGTATTTTAAGCGTTTTATGCACTTTCTCGTATAAAGTAGTTCGAACTTGGTTTATTTGGCATGAAACTTGACACACAACACTATTTAATATATCTTGTTGTTTTGAAATGGTTAGAATTGAAAACAATAGTCATATGCTTGAAATTACGTGCTAAGTTGCATTTTTAAGGTTTTTTAAACTCTTTTTTTGCATTTTCTCGAATAAAGTAGTTCAAACATGGTTTGCATGGCATGAAACTTAGCACACAAAACTATTTGGTATAAAATATTGTGTTGAAATGGTAAGAGTTTAAAATAATAGTCATATGCTTCAAATTTCGTGCTAAGTTGCGTTTTTAAGATTTTAATAGCTTTTTGTCCCTTTCTCGCATAAACTAGTTAAAACTTGGTTCGTTTGGCATAAAATTTTGCACACAACACTATTTTGTATATATTATTGTGATGAAATGGTTAGAATTGAAAACAATAGTCATGTGCGTCAAAATTACGTGCTAAATTTCATTTTTAAGGTTTATTAAGCGTTTTTGGCACTTTCTAGCATAAAGTAGCTCAAACTTGGTTAGTTTGGCATGAAACTTGGCACATGATATTTGGTATATCTTATTATGTTGAAATGGTTAGAATTAAAAACAATAGTCATATGCTTATATTACGTGTTAAGTTGCGTTTTTAATGTTTTTTAAACATTTATGCCACTTTCTCGCATAAGTTAGTTCAAACTTAGTTTGTTTGGCATGAAACTTGGCACACAACATTATTTGTTACATATTATTGTATTGAAATGGTTACAATCAAAAACGATGTTCATATGCTTGAAATTACGTGCTAAGTTGCGTTTTAAAGTTTTTTCAAGCTTTGTTGGCACTTTCTCGTATTAAGTAGTCCGAACTTGTTTTGTTTGGCGTGAAACTTCGCACACAATACTATTTGATATATATTATTGTGTTGAAATGGTTAGAATCTAAAAAAATAGTCATTTGCTTTAAATTACGTGCTAAGTTGCGTTTTGATGGTTATTTTAACCTTTTTTGGAATAAGTAGTTCAAACTTGGTTCGTTTTGCATAAAACATGGCACATAGTACCATTTGATATATATTATTGTGTTTAAATAGTTAAAGTTGAAAACATTTGTCACATGCTTGAAATTACGTGCTAGGTTGTGTTTTTAAGGTTTTTAAACTTTAATAGCACTTTCTCGTATTAAGTAGTTCAAACTTGGTTTATTTGGCATGAAACTGGACACACAACACTAGCTGGTATTTATTAGTGTGATTAAAAGGTTAGAATTGACAACAATATCCTTATGCTTGAAATTACGTGCAAAGTTCCATTGTTAAGGTTTTTTTAACCGTTTTTGCACTTTCTGGCAAAAAGTAGTTGAAACATATATTAGTTTGTTGGGCATTAAACATAGCACACAACACCATTTGATATATCTTATTGTGTTGAAATGGTTAGAATTGAAAACAATAGTCATATGCTTGAAATTTCATGCAGCTAAGTTGCGTTTTAAAGGTTTTTTATGCGTTATTGGCACTATCTCGCATAAAGTATCTCAAACCTGTTTCCTTTGGTATGAAACATGGCACATAATACTATTTGATATATGTTATTTTGCTTTAATGGTTAAAATTGAAAAAAATAGTTATATGCTTATATCACGTGCTAAGTTGCGCTCTTGAGGTTTTTTTAAACTTTTATGGCACTTTTACGTATACAATAGTTCGAACATGGTTTGTTTGGCAAGAAACATGGCACACAACACTATTTGGTATATATTATTGTGATAAAATTGTTAGAATTGAAAACAATAGCCATGTGCATGAAATTACGTGCTATGTTGCGTTTTTAAGGTTTTTTAAGCTTTTTTGACACTTTCTCACATAAAGTAGTCCAAATTTGTTTTGTTTAGCATGAAACTTCGCACACAATACTATTTGATGTATATTATTGTGTTGAAATGGTATGAATCTAAATAAATAGTGATATGTTTGAAATTACGTGCTAAGTTGCGTTTTTAACGTTTTTAATCTTTTTTGGCACTTTCTTGTATAAAGTAGTTCAAACCTGGTTTGTATGACATGAAACTTGGCAAACAGTACTATCTAGTATATACTATTGTGTTGAACTAGTTAGAGTTTAAAATTTTTTTCATATTCTTGAAATTACGAACTATGATCCGTTTTTCATTTTTATTTAACCATTTTTGCAACTTGCTCGCATAAAGTAGTTCACACTTCGTTTTTATGTAATGAAACATGGCACACAATACTATTTGCTATAAATCATGGCGTTGAAATGGTTAGAGTTGAAAACATTTATCACATACTTGAAATTACATGCTAAGTTCCTTTTTAAGGTTTTTTGAAACCTTTTTTGTCATTCTCTTGCAAAAAGTTTTTCAAACTTGGTTTGTTTGGCATTAAACTTGGCACACAACACTATTTTGTATATCGTATTGTGTTGAAATGGTTAGAATTGAAAATAATAGTCATATGCTTGAAATTACGTGCTAAATTGCATTTTAAAGGTTTTTTAAGTGTTTATGTCACTTTCTCGTATAAAAGTAGCTAAAATTTGGTTCGTTTGGAATGAAACATGGCACATAACAATATTTGGTATATATTATTGTGCTAAAATGTTTAGAATTGAAAATACTAGTGTTATGCTTATATTACGTGCTAAGTTGCGTGTTTGAGATTTTTTAAACTTTTATGGCACTTCCTCGTATAAATAGTTCAAACTTGGATTGTTTGGCATGAAGCATGGCAAACAACACTATTTGGTATATATTATTATGATGAAATGGTTAGAATTGAAAACAATAGCCATATGCATGAAATTACGTGCAAAGTTGCGTTTTTAAAGTTTTTGAAGCTTTTTTGGCACTTTCTCGCATAAAGTAGTTCAAACTTGCTTTGTTTGACATGAAACTTCGCACACAATACTATTTGATATATATTATTGTGTTGAAAGGGTTCGAATTAAAAATATAGTCATATTCTTGAAATTACATACTAAGTTGCGTTTTTAAGGTATTTTAAGCTATTTTTGCACTTTCTCGCAAAAAATAGTTCAAACTTGGTTTGTTTAGCATGAAACTTTGCAAAAAATACTATTTAGTATATATTATTTTCTTGAAATGGTTAGAGTTGAAAACATTTGTCACATGATTCAAATTACGTGCTAGGTTGCATTTTTAAGGTTTTTAAACTTGTATGGCACTCTCTCGTATAAAGTAGTTCAAACTTAGTTTGTATGACATGAAACTTGGCACACAATACTATTTAGTATATACTATTTTGTTGAAACGGTTAGAGTTGAAACATTTGTCATATGCTTGAAATTACGAACTAAGTTCTGTTTTGAAAAACTTTGTAACCTTTTGTTTGCACGTTCTCGCATAAAATAGCTTAAACTTGATTCGTTTTGCATGAAACTTGACAAATAATAGGATTATGTATATATTATTGTGTTTCAATTGTTAGAATAGAAACACAATAGTCATATGCTTAAAGTAAGGTGATAATTTGTGTTTTTATGGTTTTTAAAGCGTTTTTAAACCTTGCACACGACAATATTTGGTATATGTTATTGTGTTTAAATGGTTGGAATTGAAAACAATAGTCAGATTCTTGAAATTACGTGATAAGTTGTATTTTAAAGGTTTTTTAAACTCTTTTTTGCACTTTTTAGGATAAAGTAGTTCAAATTGGTTTGCATGGCATGAAACTTGGCACACAAACCTATTTGGTATATAATATTGTGTTGAAATGGTTAGAGTTGAAAACAATAGTCATATGCTTGAAATTACATGCTATGTTACGTTTTAAAGTTTTTAAAGCTTTTTTGGCTTTTCTCGCATAAAGTAGTTAAAACTACATTCGTTTGGCATGAAACTTGGCACACAACACTATTTTGTATGTATTATTGTGATGAAATGGTTAAAATTTAAAACAATAGTCATATGCTTTAAAATTACGTGCTAAGTTGCGTTTTTATGCTTTATTAAGCTTTTTTGCACATTCTTGTATAATGTAGTTCAAGGTTTGTTTATTTGGCATGAAATTTCGCACACAACACTATTTGATATATATGATTGTGTTAAAATGGTTAAAATTGAAAAAAAATATTCATATGCTTCAAATTACGTGCTAAGTTGCGTTTTTATGTTATTTAAGCTTTTTTCGCACTTTCTCGCATAAAGTAGTTCAAACTTGGTTTGTATGGCATAAAACATGGCACACAATACTATTTAATATATATAATTGTGTTGAAATAGTTAGAGTTGAAAACATTTGTCACGTGCTTGAAATTATGTGCTAAATTCTGTTTTTAAGGTTTTTAAAGCTTTTTCAGTACTTTCTTGGACAAAGTAGTTCAATCTTGGTTTCTGTGGAATGAAACTTTGCATACAACACTATTTGGTAGTCTTATGATTGAAATTAAGTGCTAAGTTGCGTTTTTATGCTTTTTTAAACGTTTTTTGCACTTTCTCGTATAAAGTAGTTCAAACTTAGTTTATTTGGCAAGAAACTTGGCAGAGAATACTATTTGGTTGATCCTATTGTGTTGAAATGGTTAGATTTAAAAAAAAATAGTCATATGCTTGAAATTACGTGCTAAGTTGCATTTTTAAAGTTTTTTAAGCTATTTTTTACACTTTCACGATACAGTAGTTCAAAATTGGTTTACATGGCATGAAATTTGGCACACAACACTATTTGGTATATAATATTGCGTTGTAATGGTTAGAGTTAAAAACATTTGTCACATGATTGAAATTACAAACTAAGTTCCGTTTTTAAGATTTTTTATCCTTTTTTTGCAGTATCTCGCATAAAATAGCTAAATCTTGGTTCGTTTGGCGTGAAACTTGGCACATAATACGATTTGGTATATATTATTGTGTTTAAATGGTTAGAATTGAAACAAATATTCATATGCTTGATATAAGTTGCTAATTTGCGTTTTTATGGTTTTTTAAGCGCATTTTGCACTTACGCGTATAAAGTAGTTGCTACTTGGTTTATTTGGCATAAAATTTCGCACACAATACTAATTGATATATGTTATTGTGCTGAAATGGTAAAAATTGAAAAAAAATAGTCATATGCTTGAAATTACGTGCTAAGTTGCGTATTTAAGTTATTTAAGCTTTTTTCGCACTCTCTCGCATAAAGTAGTCAAAATTTGGTTTGTATGGCATAAAACATGGCACACAATACCATTTAATATATGTAATTGTGTTGAAATGGTTAGTGTTGAAAACATTTGTCACATGCTTGAAATTACGTGCTAAATTCTGTTTTTAAGGTTTTTAACGCTTTTTCGGCACTTTCTCGCATAAAGAAGTTCAAACTTGGTTTGTTTGGCATTAAACTTTGCGTACAACACTATTTTGTATATCTTATTGTTTTGAAATGGTTGGAATTCAATAAAAAAAAAACTAGTCTTATGCTTGAAATGAAATGCTAAGTTGCGTATTTATGGTTTTTTAAACGTTTTTTGCACTTTCTCGTATAACTTAGTTCAAACTTGGTTTGCTTGGCATGAAACTTGGCAGAGAACACTATTTGGTATATGTTATTGTGTAGAAATGCGTCATATGCTTGAAATTCCGTGCTAAATTGCATTTTTAAGCTTTTTTAAACTATTTTTAGCACTTTCTCGGATAAAGTAGTTCAAAATTGGTTTACATGGCATGAAATTTGGCACACAACACTATTTGGTATATAGTATTGTGTTGTAATGGTTAGAGTTGAAAACATTTGTCATATGATTGAAATTACAAACTAAGTTCCGTTTTTAAGATTTTTTTTTATCCTTTTTTTGCACTATCTCGCATAAAAGAGCTAAAATTTTGTTCGTTTGGCATGAAACTTGGCACATAATACAATTTGGTATATAATGTTTTTTTCAAATGGTTAGAATTGAAACAAATATCCATATGCTTGATATAAGTTGCTAATTAGCATTTTTATGGTTTTTTAAGTGTTTTTGCACTTACTTGTATAAAGTAGTTCAAACTGGGATTATTTGGCATAAAATTTCGCACACAATACTATTTGATATTTATTGTGCTGAAATGGTTAAAATTGAAAACAAATAGTCATATGCTTGAACTTACGTGCTAAGTTGCGTCTTTAAGTTATTTTAGCTATTTTCGCACTTTCTCGCATAAAGTAGTCAAAACTTGGTTTGTATGGCATAAAACATGGCACACAATACCATTTAATATATGTAATTGTGTTGAAAGGGTTAGTGTTGAAAACATTTGTCACATGCTTGAAATTACGTGCTAAATTCTGTTTTTAAGGTTTTTAAAGCTTTTTCGGCACTTTCTCGCATAAAATAGTTCAAACATGGTTTGTTTGGCATGAAACTTTGCATACAACACTATTTTGTATATCTTATTGTTTTGAAATGGTTGGAATTCAAAAAAAAAACTAGTCTTATGCTTGAAATTAAATGCTAAGTTGCGTATTTATGGTTTTTTAAACGGTTTTTGCACTTTCTTGTATAAAGTAGTTCTAACTTGGTTTATTTGCCATGAAACTTGGCAGAGAATACTATTTTATATATCTTATTGTGTTGAAATGGTTAGAATTAAAAACAATAGTCACATGTTTGAAATTACGTGCTAAGTTGCGTTTTTAATGTTTTTTAAACTTTATTGGGACTTTCTCGTATAAAGTACTTCATACTTGGCTTGTTTGGCATGAAACTTGGCACAATACTAATTAGTATATATTTGGTATATAGTATTGTGTTGTAATGGTTAGAGTTGAAAACATTTGTCATATGACTGAAATTACGAACTAAGTTCCGTTTTTAAGATTTTTTATCCTTTTTTTCCACTATCTCGCATAAAGTAGCTAAAACTTTGTTCGTTTGGCATGAAACTTGGCACATAATATGATTTCGTATATATTATTTTATTTAAATGGTTAGAATTGAAACAACTATACATATGCTTGATATAAGTTGCAAATTTGCGTTTTTATGGTTTTTTAAGCGTTTTTGCACTTACTCATATATTGTAGTTCATACTTGGTTTATTTGGCATAAAATTTCGAACACAATACTATTTGATATATGTTACTGTGCTGAAATGCTTAACTTTGAAAAAAATAGTCATATGCTTGAAATTACATGCAAAGTTGCGTTTTTAAGGTTATTTAAGGTTTTTTCGAACTTTCTCGCAAAACTTAGTTCAAATTAGTTTGTATGGTATGAAACTTGGAAAAAAAATACTATTTAATAAATATTCTTGTGTTGAAATGGTTAGAGTTGAAAACATTTGTCATTTTCTTGAAATTACGTGTTAAGTTCCGTTTTGAAGATTATTTTAGCCTTTTTTGGCACTTTTTCGCATAAAGTAATTCAAACCTTTTTTGTGTGGCATAAAACATGGCGCATAATACTATTTGATATATATTATTGTGTTAAAATGGTTAGAATTGAGAACATTTGACACATGATTCAAAGTACATGCTAGGTTGCATTTTTAAGGTCTTTAAACTTTTATGGCACTTTCTCGTATAAAGAGATTCACTTGGTTTGTATGGCATAAAACATTGCACACAATACCATGTGATATATATTACTGTGTTGAAATAGTTAGAGTTGAAAACATTTGTCACATGCTTGAAATTACGTGCTAAGTTCTATTTTTAACGTTTTTAAAGCTTTTATAGCACTTTCTCGCATAGAGTAGTTCAAACTTGGTATGTTTTGCATAAAACATTGCATACAACACGATTTTGTATATCTTATTGTGTTGAAATGGTTGGAAATAAAAAAAATAGTCTTATCCGTTAAATTACGTGATAAGTTGCTTTTTTATGGTTTTTTAAGCGTTTTTTTCACTATCTCTTTTAAAGTAGTTCAAACTTGGTTTATTTTGGCATGAAACATTGCACACGACACTATTTGGTATATCTTATTGTGTTGAAATTATTAGAATTGAAAACAATAATCATACGCTTGAAATTACGTGCAAAGTTCGTTTTACGGTTTTTTAAGCTATTTTTTGCACTTTCTTGAATAAAGTAGTTCAAACATAGTTCACATGGCATGAAACTTGGGACACAACACTATTTGGAATATAATATTGTTTTGAAATGGTTAGAGTCGAAAACAATAGTCATATGCTTGAAATTACGTGCCAAGTTGCGTTTTTAACGTTTTTAAAGCTTTTTTGGATCTTTCTCGCATAAAGTAGTTAAAACTTGGTTCGTTTGGCATGAAACTTGGCACACAAAACTATTTTATATACATTATTAAGATGAAATGATTAGAATTGAAATCAATAGTCAAATGCTAGAAATTACGTCCTAAGTTGCATTTTTAAGGTTTCTTAAGCGCTTTTCCCACTTTCTTGCACATAGTAGCTCAAACTTGGTTTGTTTGGCATGAAACTTGGCTCATATTATATGGTATATATTATTGTGTTGAAAAGGTTAGAATAGAAAACAATATTCATATGCTTATATTACGTGCTATGTTGCGTTCTTAAGGTTTTTTAAACTTTTATGACACTTTCTCGCTTAAGGTAGTTCAAACTTTGTTTGTTTGGCATGAAACTTGGCACACAACACTATTTGGTACATATTATTGTATTGAAATGTTTAGAATTGAAAACAATTTCCATATGCTTGAAATTACGTGCTAAGTTGCGTTTTTAAGGTTTTTTAACCTTTTTTGGCACTTTCTCGCATAATGTAGTTCAAACTTGGTTTTTATGGCATAAAACTAGCCACACAATACCATTTGATATATATTATTGTGATGAAATGGTTAGAGTTGAAAACATTTGTCACATGCTTGAAATTACGGGCTAAGTTCTGTTTTTAATGTTTTATAACCTTTTTTGGCACTTTCTCGCATAAATTAGTTCAAACTTGGTTTGTTTGGCAAAAAACTTGGCATACAACACGATTTTGTATATCTCATTGTGTTGAAATGGTTGGAATTAAAAAAAATAGTCTTATCCGTGAAATTACGTGATAAGTTGCGTTTTTATGGTTTTTTAAGCTTTTGTTTGCACTTTCTCGTTTAAAGTAGTTCAAACGTTGTTTATTTTGGCGTGAAACTTGGCACACGACACTATTTGGTATATCTTATTGTGTTGAAATTGTTACACTCGAAAACAATAGTCATATGCTTGAAATTACGTGCAAAGTTGCATTTTTAAGGTTTTTTAAGCTATTTTTTGTACTTTCTTGAATAAAGTAGTTCAAAATTGGTTTTCATGGCATGAAACTTGGCACACAACACTATTTGGAATATAAATATTGTGTTTAAATGGTTAGAGTCGAAAGCAATAGTCATATGCTTGAAATTACGTGTTAAGTTGCGTTTTTAATGTTTTTAAAGCTTTTTTGGATCTTTCTCGTATAAAGTAGTTAAAACTTGGTTCGTTTGGCATAAAACTTGGCACACAACACTATTTTGTATATATTATTGTGATGAAATGGTTAGAATTGAAAACAATAGTCATATGCTAGAAATTACGTGCCAAGTTGCGTTTTTACGGTTTATTAAGCGTTTTTGGCACATATTATTTGGTATTGTATTGAAATGGTTAGAAATGAAAACAATAGTCATATGCTTATATTACGTGCTATGTTGCATTTTTATAGTTTTTTAAACTTTTATGGCACTTTCTCCCATAAGGTAGTTCAAACTTTTTTTTTGGCATGAAACTTGGCACACAACACTATTTAGTACATATTATTGTATTGAAACGGTTGCAATTGAAAATAATTTCCAAATGCTTGAAATTAAGTGCTAAGTTGCGTTTTTATTATTTGTTAACCTTTTTTGGCACTTTGTCGCACATAGTAGTTCTAACATGGTTTTTATGGCATAAAACATAGCACACAATACCATTGGATATATATTAATGCGTTGAAATACTTAGAGTTAAAAACATTTGGCACATGCTTGAAATCACGTGCTAAGTTCTATTTTTAACGTTTTTAAAGCTTTGATAGCACTTTCTCGCATAGAGTAGTTCAAACTTGGTATGTTTCGCATAAAACATTGCATACAACACGATTTTGTATATCTTATTGTGTTGAAATGGTTGGAATTAAAAAAAATAGTCTTATTCGTGAAATTACGTGATAAGTTGCGTTTTTATGGTTTTTTAAGCTTTTTTTGCACTATCTCGTTTAAAGTAGTTCAAACTTGATTTATTTTGGCATGAAAAATGGCACACGACACTATTTTGTATATCTTATTGTGTTGAAATTGTTAGAATTGAAAACAATAGTCATACGCTTGAAATTACGTGCAAAGTTCGTTTTACGGTTTTTTAAGCTATTTTTTGCACTTTCTTTAATAAAGTAGTTCAAACATAGTTTACATGGCATGAAAATTGGGACACAACACTATTTGGAATACAATATTGTTTTGAAATGGTTAGAGTCGAAAACAATAGTCATATGCTTGAAATTACGTGCCAAGTTGCATTTTTAAGATTTTTAAAGCTTTTTTGACACTTTCTTGCATAAATTAGTTCAAACTTGGTTTGTTTGGCATGAAACTTGGCATACAACACGATTTTGTATATCTTATTGTGTTGAAATGGTTAGAATTAAAAAAAATAGTCTTATCCGTGAAATTACGTGATATGTTGCGTTTTTATTGTTTTTTAAGCGTTTTTTGCACTTTCTCGTTTAAAGTAGTTCAAACTTGGTTTATTTTGGCATGAAACATAGCACATGACAGTATTTGGTATATGTTATTGTGTTGAAATTCTTAGAATTGAAAACAATAGTCACATGCTTGAAATTACGTGAAAGTTGCATTTTTAAGGTTATTTAAGCTATTTTTTGCATTTTCTTGAATAAAGTAGTTCAAAATTGGTTTGCATGGCATGAAACTTCGCACACAACACTATTTGGAATATAATATTGTGTTTAAATGGTTAGAATCGAAAACAATAGTCATATGCTTGTAATTACGTGCTAAGTTGCGTTTTTAAGGTTTTTAAAGCTTTTTTGGATCTTTCTCGCATAAAGTAGTTAAAACTTGTTTCGTTTCGCATGAAACTTGGCACACAACACTGTTTTGTGTATATCATTGTGATGAAATGGTTAGAATTGAAAACAATTGTCATATGCTAGAAATTACGTGCTAAGTTGCGTTTTTATGGTTTATTAAGCGTTTTTGGCACATATTATTTGGTATATATTATTGTATTGAAATAGTTAGAAAAGAAAACAATAGTCATATGCTAATATTACGTCCAATGTTGCGTTTTTAAAGTTTTTTAAACTTTTATGGCACTTTATCCCATAAGGTAGTTCAAACTTTTTTTTTTGGCATGAAACTTGGCACACTACACTATATAGTACATATTATTGTATTGAAACGGTTACAATGTAAAATAACTTTCAAACATGTGATATATATTAATGTGTTGAAATGGTTAGAGTTGAAACATGTGTCACGTGCTTGAAATTACGTGCTAATTTCTGTTTTTAACGTTTTTAAAGCTTTTATAGCACTTTCTCGCATAAAGTAGTTCAAACATGGTATGTTTCTCATAAAACATTGCATACAACACAATTTGGTATAAGTTATTATGTTGAAATGGTTGGAATTGAAAAAAAATAGTCATATGCTTCACATTATGTGCAATGTTGCGTTTTCATGGTTTTTTAAGCGTTTTTTGCACTTTCTCATATAAAGTAGTTCAAACATGGTTTATTTGGCATGAAACATGGCACACAACACTATTTCGTATATCTGATTGTGTTGGAATGGTTAGAATTGAAAACAATAGTCATGTGCTTGAAATTACGAGCTAAGTTGCGTTTTAAAGGATTTTTAAGCATTTTTGGCACTTTCTCGGATAAAGTAGTTCAAATTTGGTTTGTTTGGCATAAAACTTGGTTCACAACAGTACTTGGTACATGTTATTGTGTTGAAATTGTTAGAATTGAAAACGATAGCTATATACTTCAAATTATATGCTAAGTTCAGTTTTTTTGTCTTGAAATGGTTAGAATTTAAAACAATAGTCATATTCTTGAAATTACATGCTAAGTTGCGTTTTTAGGGATTTTTGTAACTTTTTTTGGCACTTTCTTGCATAAAGGAGTTTAGTTCTCTATTAAGATCTTTTTATCGTGAGACGACTTTAATTGAATCAGTCCAAACATTAGTGGAAAAAAACGTATTTACTGCGTATCATTTGCTGCGGTTTTTGTATATATGCAGCAATAAATAGGAAAAAGAATTAGAAAAAAAAATTCATTAATTACTGCGGTTTTAAGCTGTGACCGCAGCAAATACTCGATAGCACAATTAATTGCTGCGGTTATGCTAAGGCCCGCAGCAAATAAGTGAATATTAAATTAAAAAATAGATAAATAAAATATAAGCATTATTTGCTGCGGTTATTGATTGACCGCAGCAAATAAGTATTAAAAAAAAAGTGAAGCAAAACTTTAAAGGCAGACAGACCCTACTCCGCGGCACGCGTAGATCTCCGCGGCTCGCGGAGTGCAACTTGACCCAGCAAAAATTTAAATTAAAAAAAAAAATAGAAAAAAAAAATATTTTTTGCTGCGGGCTTCTTTTAACCGCAGCAAATAATGGTTATTTGCTGCGGTTTTTTAAAAAGCCCGCAGCAAATAGTTGGTTCAAAAAATATAAAAAACGCGTTTTGAAGTTCAATTGCTTAAAACCCTAAAATAACTTTCTTCAAAAACCCACGACGACGATTGTCTTCTTCTTCAAACTCTTCAATTTCAGAAAATTTCTTCAAAAACTCACGAAAAATCTCTTCAAGTTCTTCAAGTTTTTCAAATCATATGACTCTACTGTGTTTTCTCTTCATTTTATTCATCATCTTTCAAACCCAACGACTTTGTTTAAGTTCTTCAAATTCCTGTGTTGTTGAGGTTTGTTGCTTCAATAACCACCCATTGCACGAATTTCCTTCTCCATCTTTGCTTAAGTTCTTCAACCCACCATTGTTGTTTTTCCTTCAAAAGCCACGAAATTAGGGCTAGTCTTGTTCTTTTTCAAGTCATTGTGTTTTAATAAGGATTTAGTCTTTTTTTATACTAATTTTGATTTTGTTTTTCATTGTAGGTTACATAACCTTATTGTAGAAACAAAATTATCATATCTCATTACCAAGATATGTATTTTATATTTGAATGTGAATAATTTACTTATGTATGTACTTGAATATTTGAATGTAAATAATTTTAATTGATTAGGATTTTTAGGGTAGATTGAATGTGAATAATTTAATTATGTATATATGTAGTTGTATATTTGAATGTGAATAATTACTTATTTATGTGGTATCAATGGTTCAATGGGTAGTTGTTCTTGTAAACGACATCATGTAAGATTATAATCATGTAATTTAATTATATTTGTTAGTATTAAACCTGCTTTACTTTATTATCTGTGTGAAGAAATTTGAAAGTAGGATAGTGGCTTTTGTTTATCGAAAATCAGCTAAGAAACTGAAGAGATTTAAAGAACCTCAGAATGAAATGAGATTTATATACATTACTTATAAAATACAAGAAGATATCTTTTAGCTAGTGAACTATTCTTTTAGCTTCAATCAGGTTCAAAAGGTTTGTTGCTTTTGTGTCATTATTTTTATGTTTATAAAGATTTAAGATTGAACGCGCGATGTTTGTGAATGATCAAGTTCCTTGGTGATTGATTGTTGATAATGTATTATTCATTTTCTATTTTTAGGATTAAGTTGGTATTCTAATGTACTTCTAGGATGTTAATTAATTATGTTTTTGGATGAGTTTAATGCTTATTTGTGTTTTGTTGGATTTGCATATTGATAGTTTTTCATGTCGATGTTTATTCGAAGGACAAAAATTCTCAACTCGTCAAATCCACTATTCACGTTCGCAAGCTGCTTTCTATATGAAACATGTAGGATTAAATCTCAAAAACTGAGAGCTTTTGATGTGTGACACTCTTTTTGGAGTCAATTATTCATTATTTTTATGACTAGAGTAAGCTTAAAAATAATTGTGTCAAGTTTAAAAGCACCTTTTGATTTATTAGGACTTTAATTTGTATAGGATGTACATATTATTATATTATATATACGATCGAGAGTTTACAAAGAGATTATTGGTGATTATTGGAGTTAATTGGTGATTATCGTTTTGGATTAATCATTGTTTATTACATTGTTAATTGTTGGATTATTTAATACTATTAAACGAAAACAACAAAAATAAAATAAAAAATTAACAACTCCGCGGCTCGCGTAAAACACCGCGGCACGCGGACTACCTCCTGAAGCAGCAAAAACAAAAAAAAATTAAAAATATAACTATTTTCTACGGTTTTGAGGCTGACCGCAGCAAATACTCCTCTTTATTTGTTGCGGTTAAGGGTTGACCACAGCAAATAATACCCTTTTTTGCTGTGGTTTTTAACCGCAGCATTAAAAATAGGCTATTTACTGCTATCACTATTGCTTGGGGCCAAAATCGCAGCAAATAATGGCCAAAAAACCGCAGCATGTGAGGTTTTTTCCACTAGTGAAACTATTTGAAAAAACACTTATTATACAAGTTCTATCTACACGGCATTCCCTAGCATATAATAATATAATAACTTCACCTCATATTAATATCCAAAACATGTTCTGAAGAGTACAATGCAACCAGGAGGGCTTTTATACCCCATAGGGATGATAGTGATGACAAAAAGATTAAACAAGCTTGCTATAAACAACATTATTATTATGGGAAAACTAGGTGGTGGGAAATCTAATCAAGCATTTACATTAACACGAAGCTTATTTTTGAGGATCAATATACATAATAATTACTCTCGTTTGAAAAATCAAAATATACTAACCTTTGTTGTTCAATTTTTCGGTTATACTACTTGTCAAAATATCGGTTGGGTTGCTTGCTCCTTCAGAAAGTCATTTCTGCATCAAGTTTCAAGATACACAAAAAATTATGTCAAATGTCTATGAATATATGATGGCTGGCACCACATACTATTTTAATACAATGATACTATGATCATAACTCGTTCACAGTTGAGCCTAACACCAAACAAATGAGTAAAAGAATTTTCAATTATTTCACGCTACATTCTACATGTTGGTCGGTTGTAACTATGGTAACTGAAACTGAAACAAATGAGTAAAACAGTTGAGCTTTTGATAACCCAAAGCTGACCAACGGAGGATGTGATGAGTTGTTCAACAACTTTGAATAGTATTAATTTTACATGGTGATGAAGCACCGTAGATGATGATGACGAAGACGATGATCAACAAAGTTGATGAGACATTGAGTATTTGCATTCATACCCAAAAAATATCTGCTACTTTAAAAGAAAGGCAAATGAATATTTAAAGGTTATGAATAACACTCAAAAAACTGATTTCATACTAAAAGTGAAACGCATAAAAAGAAAAAAAAAACTTATATTTGATGAAAAAAAATAAATAGAGAACACAATAATGTTGTTAGCAAAATTATTAGTATGACCCACATCTGATTGTGGATTAATTTAATTAATTAAAAAAAAAGCTACCATGTTGGCGTGTAAATCGACCAATGGACATACAATTTTTCCTAATTAAAAAACTCAAATCATACATTTAGTCTACTCACATCTCTCTCTTTAAACTCTCTTTTCTTTATCTCCTCCCTCTTTCTTGTGTTCCTCCAATTATACTATTAATTTTAATTTCAACTCAAAAGAAATTCTCCTAAGAGAATCATTCCACAAAGTAATAAGATCATATTGCCCATTAATCCAAAAATTTTCTTTTTTTTTTCTTGTTATTTTTGTCAATTTTCAATTTTTATTTTAAAAAACCCACAAGAAATTCCCTTCCTTTACTACTCTCTTTTCCTTGTTGTCTTCTGTTCAATAAGATCACTTTTTAATGAGTTTTCTTTTGAGTTTCGCGTGTAAATTCATCCATTTGTTTTCTGCATGTAAATGCTCTTCTACTTCCGTACCAGCTTCCAACTTCGTTGACTCTTTTTAGGTAATTTCTCTTTCTTTCTTAAAATTTTTTCTTTGAATTATTGAATGTTTAATTTGTAATGTGAGTTCTTCATTTAAAGATTCTGGATGTTTATCAAATTCCTTAACAGATCTTCAATTCAGATACCATGAATCCAATATAAAAATCCAAAAATCTAAAAAATTCGATTCAAAAACGAAAACAAATAAAAATAAAGCGTACCTAACAGTTTGCATCTGCATGCAGTTAATTTTGCTATCAAAAACTAAATTGAAAATCAAAGGTAAAATATAAGGAAGAAGAAAGACATGGCTGGAAAAAAAAATTAAGAAGAAAGAAGGAGGAAATGGAAAATGAGAGATGAAAAGTCAGAATTAAAGAGAGTTAACAGTATTCTAACTCTGCAGACTGAAACAAAAATAATTCATTTAAATCTGAAACATCCTCCTCAAGATTAGACTCTTCAATATCCAAAACACTATATTTATCTATTGGGGCATCTTTTGCAACACACTCAGAGGCTTCATCCAATCTATCAATCTTCACTTCTTCATTTGAGTATTTCAACAGGTAAAGCTTCCAAGTCTTCAGTATTAGATTCATTAAACTCGTTCATTTTTGTGGACATATAATTTAGTTCATTTTCATGTCTTAGAAATGTTTTCGATTTAGAGGATAGAGGATATATTAACTATGTGTTTATGATAGAAAAAATGGTGATAACATGTTGCGCAACCAAGATTTTTCATTGAATTATTTAATCCACATAAAAATTAAACATGTATCACAACAAGTGGAAGTACTGTAGGTTTTCTACCATGTTACTATACCCACCACAATTTATAAGTACAATCACTACCAAAGGGGTGGAGAAGTAGAATAGAAAAGTAGAGTATGTATGTATGTAGCAAGCCCAGGGTTTAGAAAATTGTTCCCAAATAAGGATTTACATGTGTTGGACATTTAGAGTATATAAAGACTTATATTATATATACTACATACTAAGTATAGTAGTGGGACAATATGTAATAAAAACCAAGTACAAAATATGCCTAATAAAAAAACGCAAATTGAAAACATCGGGAAAGCAGCGACGAGTCGTCACTTGTTTAAAGTAGGGTCTCAATTTAGGACAGAATCCAAATCTGAGTCAACATTTGGGTGAAAGTCAAGTCTGCTATTCTGGCGATGACTCTTTGCTAGGCTGCGGTAATTCGTTAACCTGCCCTCTGTCCAGTTTTAGCAATTTTGTTAGTTTATTTCATTATTGTTTTTTAACTTCAATCATCACAAATAATTGGTAACCTACATATAAAGGTTAATTCTGATGGAACATCATGTTGTTTCATTGATGAGATTTGGATGAAACAAACTCTTATTTCATAAGCTTGGTTTGGATGAAACAAACTTTTTTCATAAGTTAGGCATTGTTTGATACTTTCTTCTATAAAGAGGAGTATGCAAAGGGCATTCCACCCATTCTTAGAGATAAATTTTTGAATTCTCTTAGGGTCCGTTTGGTTCAGTGAGTAGGATTGGAATGGTATGGACCCCATACCAGGATGGTATGGATTCAGAATCCCATACTAGACTAAAACTGTTTGGTTCAATACTGTAATAGATATTCAATCCATTCACACTGTTTGGTTCAATTATGAAATGGATTCTCTGTCCAGTTTATATATATATATATATAGATACATACATACATTTATTAAACACACAAATACATACACACATATTATGTTGCAAATAGATAATTACCACTAATTAAAAAGTACTAGTTCAATACATTTTCACTCAAAATGGTGTCAATACATCTCCACACAAAAAGATTCCAATATATGTTTTTGACAACCAAATACAAAGTCTAGATAAGTCTAGATAATTTATAAGTTAAGCATTTTCTTTACATCACTTGCCCAAGTTAGGATGAATGAGGTTGATTATAAACTCTTTCTTCCACTCATCATCCGGGCATTGGTAAAAGAGTGAGAGTTCACTTGGATTGGAGGCCAACCTCTTGGAAGCTTCCATTACTTCAAATCTTGTCAATCCTTCTATGCGAAGCAATTCACTAACCAAATTTTTTTTTTGATTTTCCTCAACTTTTTCAAGAGCCACGATAGCTTGCTCATGTAGTTGTGCAGTAGAGAAGGCACTTGCAATGGTAGACATGTGCTTGTTCATCTTATTCATATGATTTGAAAAGTTAGAAGACATATTGTTAAAAGAAGAAGTTAAGTCCACAACCTCCGGCTTCTTCCTTTTCCTTCCTTGTTCATTTGGAGCCTTTTCTTTTTTGGCTTTCTTTGAAGAAGGTTCACTTGGAGTTGATTGTTTTGATTGGTTGACGGACTCATTATCATCAAATTCATCATCTTCATCACTACCACCCTTATCTAGTTCAATAGTGTCTTTCTCTTGATTGTCAACAGCTTCGACAAAAGTCTTAGATTGCACTCTAGTAACTCGATCGGCACCAAAGATAACTGACAATTGATCATAAAATGGAAAAGGAACATTCCATAATCCTTGAGCATTTCTGTGTTGTTGAAATTAAACAAGAATTGAATAAAAAAAAAAGATACGTCATTTAAAATATGTTATAATTTCTAACAAATATTAAACAAGTCAAAGTATTTGTGTACCTTACAAAATTCTTCATAAGATTGTCTTTCACAAACAATCATACTCTTTTCATTATCCTAAGAAAAACCAGAAGTGCGAAACATTTCAGTTAGCACATTATACTTATCCTTAAACCATTTGATTTTTGATTCAATATGGGGAATAGCTTTCAACCCACACCCGGGAAACTTATCATTCAATTTCTCCTCTAACTTATTCTTGAAACCACCTTTGAAACTCCCATCAGCTTTCCATGAAGGATCGGCACTCATCTCTAACAAACCATTAATCAAACATTCTTCCTCAGATTTATTCCATGATCGCTTGTTTTTCCCTCTTCCACTTTGAACAAATTGACCAACATTCATCCTATACAACAATGATGTATTAAAAAAAAGATTACCAAATAAGGCTATTTTCTTATTTGCAAGATAAAATAAATAATCCAATTACACCATATAAAATATCTCAACACCATAAAATTCGATTACATCATAAAAAGGAACACCCAAACATAAGTCCAAATAAACTAAACAAACATTTATGTTTGGCTACTATGCCTAAGTCTCCAATTATTAAACATATTTTGTGCTAAGTTATTTCGATAAGTAGTCCAAGTATCCGTAGTAACTATTTGAGTAATCAATTCAACTTCATCATCTAGGCCCTCATCATCACTTTCACCTTCTTCACTATCAGAATCCCAATACATTGTGTAATTTGTTGGCATATGTTTTCGATTAAGATTGTGTAATAGTACACATGCTTGAACTATACGCCGATGAGTACATATTGGAAAGAAGAATGGGGTCCTAAGAATACCCCACCTTCCTTTTAATAGTCCAAAACATCTCTCAATAACATTACTTGCCTTAGAATGTTTCATGTTGAAGTACTCTTCCGCACTAATTGGTTGTCGGTCCCCCCACTCTTTAAGGTGATATCGATGACCTCTATATGGTGCTAAAAACCCTTCACAATTCGTGTATCCTGCATCTACCAAATAGTAGGAACCTTGATATATGGCAAAAAAAAAGGTCATGACATTGCTTATTGGACTCCACAATATAAAATCTAAATTCTAAGTATGATTACCTAGTGGCACTTTTAAACCATTAGGCCTAGTAATAGCATCTCGAAGGACACGACCATCATGAGCGGATCTTTCCCAACCAGGTTGAACATATATGAACTCCAAATTAGGGTTACATACACCTAACACATTCATAGCAATAGAACCTTTCCTTGTCTGATATCTTGCTCTATCCTCACTTGGCACATGAACACTAATATGAGTGTCATCTAAGGCTCCTAAACAATTCTA
This sequence comes from Amaranthus tricolor, assembly GCF_026212465.1. Classification (NCBI taxonomy): domain Eukaryota; kingdom Viridiplantae; phylum Streptophyta; class Magnoliopsida; order Caryophyllales; family Amaranthaceae; genus Amaranthus; species Amaranthus tricolor. The sequence goes on from NC_080058.1 coordinate 19,216,636, forward strand.
CAAAAAAAAGTTAAGAGGAATAAGTTTTACAACAAACAAAGTGGATAGATTTTTAAATAATATAGATGAAATTATGTTATTACCTTAAAACATTCCATCTATCCACTTCACAATCTTCTGTTATAGGTGTCGGCTTTTTAAGCAAGTGAGTATGTATTTTTAAGACGGCAAGAAGACATCGGTGGAAGTTTCTACTAACACTTTCTCCACTTCAAAAGAAATGACTTCTAATTGTCCTATTTTTCAAATGATGTGCCAAAGTGTACAAGAACATAGCTACAATTTCCTCCAAAGACATATTTCGAGTGCCATTTAAACCACCGACATCTCTGACCATCTCACAAAGGACATAAAAGGTTCTTCTATTCACACAAAGTTCACTTTTGCAAACTATATCACTATCCTTGATTAGTGAATCCAAGTGCTTTTGTCTAAGGTGTTTCTTCTCACTTTTGCTATAACGTGGTCGTTCAATTTCATAAACAATTACACCCATCATACACATCACTAAGTACATGATTGTGACGATATTGTTAACAACCATGAAAAGTAGTAGTAATTCAATTTGTCTTTTCTTCCTTCTTCTTACTATGGCTAATTGAGATGGAATCATTTCTGTGAATGTATACATGCATCATCATATTAATAAATAGAAAAAAAATTATATATTACCATATATATATTCTATCATTTTGCTTCCAATATCTTATAACAATCTAGCAATCATATATATCCAACAGCAATCTCCATGAGAACTTGTTAAAAATCAGAAAAACATATATATCGACATATATAACAATTTACAAAGCAATCAAAAGATAACAAAATTGATAAATCTACAATTATATTGGACGAAAATTGAAAAAATAAAATCAATCAAAACATCAGAAAAACCCTAAATTGAAACAAATTTCCTAAATCGAAATCCCCTAATATACAAATTATAAAATCAAAATAGAAGAAACAAATTAAAAAAAAAAAAGAAACGCCAAAAATCAAACAAATGATAGAAAACACCTAAATCAAAACGCTCAACTATACAAATTATAAAAATAAAAATAAACGAAACACATCACAAAGAGTACAAAACCCAAACGACGATCGGAAACACCCAAATCAAAACCCTAGAATCAACAAGCAACCTACTTAAAAGTCAACGAGACAAAAGAAAACCCAAAATTGAAACAACGGCAAGTGAATCGAAAACTGAAAAACGAAAGCAGACCTAAAAATTTAGCTTGGAGGAAGAGAGGAGGCCGAGGAAATTTGGGGGAAGGCGAAGAAAAAAATTTGAGAGAGCAATGAAATTGAGAATCAGAAAACGAGTAGAATGAGTTAATTTCTGAGATTGATCGGAGATTGAAGGAGGCGGAGGCGGAGGCGGGCAATAATTTCTGAGATTGAAGGAGAGAGAGGGAAATAAGAAGGAAGAGAGTGAATTAGGGTTTGAATATCCTGGAATGGAGTTTGAAACTTGGGGGGTAGGAGGGTATGGGATTCTAGAGGATTGGAATGGGATGAGAATCCAGAGGGTATGACATCCCAATGTAAAAATGCCTAACCAAACATTGGAATGGTTGTGATACCATTCCATACCATTAAAAAAGAGCCAACCAAACATGCCCTTTAGAACATTCATCTTATTCTTGTTTCTTCTTTACATGAGATTGTCTTTAGAGGAGTAATTAACTTTCATTGCAATCAAAGTTCATAAGCTATCTACAATACTTTTTCTTACTCTTGCAATATCTTTTGTGCTAGGATATTGTTGTATATGTTGTATCTAATTGTGAATTTCATTATCATCCCAAGCACCCTTGTGGAAGAAATATCACAAAAGGGAGTGTGCTCACGCCTCCTATAAATATCAGGTTTCCGAGCAACTTGAATTTGTTGTCGCAAACTTATCTTCGCGGTGTCCATTTAGTGATTAGAAAAGTTCCATAATCAACTTCAAGAAATTACAAATAGTGTAGTATTTATACTTGTAACACATTTGTAATAAACATTATTTTGCAATAACAAATTTTATTTATAAGTAACCTTCAACAATACATTTTCAATTCAATTAAGGTTAGTCAAGGATGATTACTAAGCTTCAATGTAATTTAAATCTTCTTTATATGAATGATAAAATAGTAAGTTTTGGGTGAAACTAAAGTATAATTTATATTAAGTGGGAGAAGAAAAATGGCTATAAAATGTCGAAGTAGCAATGTCCACAAGCTACTTTTCTCTTCTCTCGCTTCTTTCTCTTTGTTCTCTCTCTTTATTTTTTCTTAAAAAAAGCCTTAGCCTTGGGGCTACTATCAAACTCATGGTTGATGGTAAATTGGTAAGTCCTCAATTTCTATATTTTTGGTTTTTTCGTTTTTAGTTACAAATAAAATTTATTCTTTTTATATTATAGAGTTTATTCTATCCATTTATTAAACACGACTTACCCATATATTAGGTTTTAAAGTCTCTCATGGAGAGAGTTTGGAGTCTTCACTATAAGAAAAGTTATTTTTAGCAACAGAATAAGTCGTTGCTAAAAACCTGATTTCGTTGCTAAAAATGATTTTTGCAACGAATTCCATTGTTGCGAGTACAGCCGTAGCTAAAGCTTTTAGCAACGACTATGGTGGTTGCAAAAGGTATCCGTTTTTTGCAACGAGTTCTATTGTTGCAAAAGAAGTATCGTTGCAATTCTTTCCAACGTTTTTAGCAACAAAAAAGCTCGTTGTCAAATTTTCTGCTTTTTTAGCTACAACTGTTTTCGTTGTTAAATATCTGTTTTTCACAACAATTCAAGTTGTTGCAATACATGATAGTCAATCTTTTGCAACGACTTTACTGTAGGGAAAACATTTAAGTAAAATTTTTTATTAATGTTTTTAGCAACAACTATTACCATTGCAAAAAACATACACATTTTTCGCAACGACTTTGTTATCTTCTGTAACAACCTACAATCTATATATAAACTAGACAATTAAAATAATAAATAATTTATAACCAACTAAACTAATATCACCGATTATCATTATATATTAATTCGTATCCCAAAATATCACACGTCCCAAATATTATCGTGTGTTAAAAATATACGTAATTCATATACAAGTTTCTTTATAACCAATTTTCCAAAATAATTCTCCTACCATATACAAGTTATCATGCAAAAATTTACAAGTGAAAGGCACTTTGAAAAAGTCCAAAAATTTACAAGTGCACATATAGCTACTTCATAACCCAAAACATCACGCATCCAAAATGCTTGTAGCTATCACCAACTTTGTCATTAACTACAAAAAATTTTGAACGAAGATATGTTTCCCTACACCAAATAATTTTGTTAGTAATTAAGAATCAAATGAGCCCCAATATTGAGTACTTTATAGGGAAAGTATTTAGCATGATATTCACAATCAAACCATTCCCACACTTTTTGTTGAGACATAATAAGCAAAGCATTTAGCATGATATTCACTAACAAAAGCATTACGTGTATAGGGAAAGCATTTAGAATTTAGCATCAAATTCACAATCAAACCATCACAATTCCAACTCAAAAATAGCACGAAGCATATGCCAATGACCAGAACCCATGACAACAAAATCCAACATAAGCAGCAATACTTCTAATTGGACTAAAATGCCAACCAACTAATGCCATTGTAACTAAAACCACAACACAAGCCACCAATACTTCTAATTGGACTAAAATGCCAACCAGCTAATGCCATTGTAACTAAAACTACAACACAAGCCGTCAATACTCCTAATTGGACGCAAAAGAAAGGCCAAGTATATATTAAAAACATGTCTTTTTAGCATGTTGTAAGCCTAAGTATATGTTAAAAAAATGCAAAAGAAAGCATCATTTACCTAATAAGTATTCATGACAATCATTGAACTTCTTTATTCTGTAGTTGTTGTAAGATGCTTTGTTTCATCGATTTAATTGCTTTTTGTTGTTGTGCCTTATATTCTTCAAATTGTCGTTGTAGCAACTGACTTTCCATCAAATCTTTAATTTGTTGTTGTTGCTCTTGAATTTTCTCTTGTTGTTCCACAATCTTACGTTGTTCTATTTGTGCTTTTTCTTTAGAATATGCACGTACCCCTGTCCCTTTTCCACGTACATGCCCTGACTTTTGGCCCAGAACTCTAAGCAAAATTTCGTCTTGTGTCATTGAATCCCCAGCTGATGCAACAACATCTTTCAACTTCACCTATTACATAAACAAGATATATATAATTGCATATTATAATAAAAAAATCGGTAACAAAAATATGGTTATAATGGGTTGTTGTACATACATGGATTTCTTTTGACCGCGTATCGAGCCATTCTAGTTTTCCTTGATCATTCTTACGAGTGTGTTGGATAAGCCAAACTTTATCAGCAGTTAGCTTCACATTATCATTCTCTTTTGTCTATTCAAATAATACAACGTTATTGATAATAATTCAGACTACATTCAATAAACATAATAAATAGGTTTGTCTTACCAATACATCTTCTAATTCAGGAAATGATAAATTTCCAGTCGTATGCTTAGTTCTCTTGTCAGAATTTCGATTTTTAGAGTTCCTCTCACTTATGACCTGCATGATGATTACAAAAGTTGATGCCAATCAAGTTATTGCTATTATTGGTAATTCCTAAATGGCATCATTGACGAGAAGATACATCAAAAAAATTTAAGTTTAGACAAATTGATGTATCTATGCACGTTAGTTTTACATATACATCGGCTCAATGTTGAGTTGTTTACTTACATAAATAGTTCATAAATAGTACATAGTTTAATTAAAGAAATACCTTAAATTTGTCAGATCCGTAATACTTGATCAGATATTCCCATTGAGGTTGGGGTAAGTCAAGAGGAGGATTCTTTTTGAGCTCCTCGTTAGTTTTTCCGCATCTCGCACTTTTATAGTAATTGTGCAACCTACACTTGTAAAATCTATATAAACGTTGCATAATCTCTAAGACAAATGCATATATTCGGAAGTAGTCACTAGACTTATCAATTTCAAACTTCTCCTGCACAAAGAAGGTAAGATGATAAGTACAACCAAAACCAGAAAACTATAGTGCTAAATAACTGATATTAATAAAGAAATAAGTAACTAACATAACCTGTATTTCCTTCAACATACTTTCTCCAGCTGCCTCAAATGCTTCTTTCCAACTTTTCACATTTAAGGGAGCTTTTGTGCTCACAACACGCCCACACTCATTAACCAAGTGACGAGCATTTTCTCCAATTGCTCGGTCAATTTCATCAGGTATTGTGATCTTCAATTTTGATCCTCTCCCTTTAATTTTCATGTCAACCACGTAACTCTTATATATTCCTCTCTTACCTCTTCCTTTGATCTTACTAGTTGCTAAGATAATACAAATGTTAAAACTTATCAAGTATGCCTACAATAATCAATAATCAATAATATCTAAAAAAGTTGCTCCATCTCTCTTAACTACCTGTATTTCTATCTATCTCATCACCATTAACTTGCTCCACCTTTTTTCGAGTGATAGTTTGCCTTGGTTGTGGATCTAAAGCTTCATTCACTTGCAAGCCCAATTCAATTCTACTAACAAAGTTGCTTCTTTTCTTTCTCTTATCAAGTATGCCTACAATAATCAATAATCAATAATCAATAATATATAAATAATTAGAAACTAGAAACGTGAAAGTCGAGTTTTCAATAATGTACTTTCATTCAGTAAGGTAATGACGCCTTCTGATGCTTGGTCATTCAAGATTGGTGTAGCAGTTTCTTCATAACCTTGAAGATCGTCTCCATGAATCAAGTTATGGTCATTCAAGGTCAACGCATCAGTTGTTGGCGATTTAGTTGCTGGCAATTCAGTTGCTGCTGCTTTGTTTATATGCGCTTCATAAGTTGTTCGTTGCCTCTCTAAATCTACAAGGGTAAAGACAATGAAAATCAAAGTGAATTCAACATAATAAAATTTAAATTTTTTTGAATTGAAATAGAAAAAAATTTACTTTTGCTAACTGCATGAGCAATCTCATCTGTGATGTGTGGGTTAGAGCTATTATTGAATTGATCAGCTACATTTTGCTTACAAAACAATTGCGTCCGACTAGCTTGAACACAACTCATAAGTTTTCCGGGGGCAATACTTCGACTGCATATTTTCTTTCCCCCTCCTCTCCCAAGCATCTTTTGTCTATTCAGATATTTTTGCAAAATTATCAAACAAAAAGTAGCTTCAACAATAAACAATATATTTCATGATAGAGCGGAAAAAAAAAAAAACAATAGTAGCCGACTTGTTCATATAAATAATATTGTACAACATAACATAATCAAGGAGAAGAATCAAAATCAAATTTCTTCTTCAACTTCACTCGATTCCAATATTTGTGTAACCATTTGCACTTCATGTTCTCCTTTATAATCCATAAACATAATTGTAGCCAACGACGAACTAACTCTAAAATTGTCAGTATGTACGCAATTAGTACATTCAGCTTCAATATTAGCTTCCACCTCTACTTGTTGAAAGGCATCTACATCTATACCCTCCTTATCTAGATCACTAGCACTCATATTATACAAATCCCTTGGTTGTGCTTTTATAACAAATTCCCAATTCTCGTTGTTTTCATCTTCTATGTAAAATACTTGCTCCACTTGGGATTCTAACACAAACAAATCATCCGACTTTAAAAGTCTATTCTTATTCACACTAACCAAACCATGCTCATCTACCTTATACCCTCTACCAAGGTTTTCTACATCAAACCAACTGCATTTGGACACAAATACATGATTTTCTCCAGGATAACGCATTTGATATATGTCTCTCAAAACGCCATAGTATTCCTTATCTGAAGCATCATCACCACGCACCATGACACCTGAATTTTGTGTTTCCCTATTTTCTGACCTATCACTGGTGTGGAAACGGAAACCATTTACAATATATGCTGTGTAATGCCCTATAACTCTAGAAGGACCACAAACCAAATTGTACAAGTCTTTATCACAACGTCCAAGTTTATAAATTTTTTGTACCTAAATGAACAAATTTTAACATACTTTATTAGTAAAATGGCTTACTAGACAAACTTAAGAAGGAAACCATTTACAATGTATTACTTAAAAGCTTTCTTACTTGATTTTATATCCATTTGGAAAATTGTTCTTTGTGCCTCCGTTCTACATTTCTTGGACATTCCTTCTGCAATTCCAACTTATGTTTTCTATGACACCATATAAAAACAAATAAAAATGGCTTCTATAACCTAAATTTAAAATATACTATACAATTCAAACTAATTAAACATAAGGAATAAAAATGGCTTACTGGACAAACTTAAGAGTGGATCGTAGTTTTGAAGAATATAAAAATGGATTTGATCACACTCTAGATTATCTAGATGTTTTGGTGTACTCCCCCCAATGGTATGTCCAAGTGGTCTAAAAACCTCAAGGTTTGATTTTAAGGTGTCCTCTTCTATATCTTCATCGTCATTTCTTACTTTGCGATTGAATTTAGTGTCAATGTCACTCATGTACCTAGAGCAGAATGTTAAGCACTCATCTGCCAAATAACCTTCAGCAATGCAACCTTCTGGATGTGCTCGATTTCGAATATATGATTTTAATGTTCGGAGATACCTAATAGAATAAGACATGTTATGTTAGTATTAAACATGAGTATATTTCTTAAAGAAAAAAGTATACCTCTCAATAGGATACATCCACTGATATCGAACTAGTCCAGCAATTTTTGCCTCAGTTGCCAGATGTACAACTAAATGCACCATTACATCAAAAAAAGCCGATGGAAATATCATTTCCAACTTGCATAAGGTGTAAGGAATTTTTTTTTCAACTTCTTCCAATTGACCAACACTTATGTTTTTAGAGCAAAGGTCTCGAAAAAAAAAACTTAGTTCAACCAAAGAGTTATAAACCTCTTTAGGTAAAAACCCACGAAGTGCAAGGGGAAGCAACTGCTCAATAAAAACATGATAGTCATGGCTCTTCAAACATGATATCTTTTTTCCATTATCTTTAACACAACGAGAAATGTTTGATAGATATCCATCGGGAGATTTCATTTTTGCAAACATACGACATATGGCAACCTTGGCATCTGACCTCAATGTATATATAGCAATAGGAACACGCACCTTACCATCAACCACTTTAGGATGCAACTTATCTCTGATTTTCATCTTCACCAAATCCAATCGAGCCTTCAAAGTATCTTTGTTTTTGCCTTGTATGCTCATTAAAGTACCCAAGATATTATCAGAGACATTTTTCTCAATATGTATAACATCCAAGTTATGATGAATTCATAATTTCCTCTAATAAGGTAAAGAAAATGCTTTTCTTTTTCCACCAAAACAAGCTATTAGAAGCATCCCTTTTTCTTTTGTTCCCTACAATCTTCCCATATTTTGCTTGTGAGAATTGGCTATAATGTTGTAATACATCATCCCCACTCAATGGAACTGGTGCAACACCTTTTTCAATTTTACCGTCAAAAGAATTGGCATCATTTCTCCACTTATGATTCATTGGAAGCCAACGTCGATGCCCTAAATAACCACCCTTATGCATCAACGAAGTCCGTTTAGTTTCCTTATGACAACATGGACAAGCGTAATAACCTTTAGTAGACCATCCAGACAAATCTGCATACGCAGGAAAGTCATTGATAGTCCACAGTAGTGATGCACGCAAGATGAAATTTGTTTTAGAGTAAGCATCATAGGTTTCAACACCAACCTCCCAAAGCTCCTTTAACTCCTCAATAAGTGGTTGGAGGTAGACGTCCATATTAATTCTAAGACTTGTTGGACCTGGTACTAGTAAAGATAGCATAAATGAATAACGTTTCATGCATAACCAAGGAGGATAATTATAAGGGATAAGAACCACTGGCCATATGCTATGTTGTGAATTATTAAAAGGCTGAAAGCCATCACAAGCTAGTCCAAGTCTAACATTTTGCACCTCTTTAGCAAATTCACTATACTCTTCATCAAATGATTTCCATGCAAAGGAGTCAGATGGATGTCTCATTGTATCATCCACCGCACTCGCATTGTCATCCTCCAAAAAGATATCATCCTCCTCTTCCCTAGAAAGGGCATCATCATCTATAATCCTATCACAATCATTCACTATATGTTTTAGTAGCATCCCTTTCTTTGTGCCAACGCATGTCTTTGAATGTCTTTCTACACATGTGCAACCTTTGTAGCCTAGGCTTCAATGGAAAATATCTTAGCACTTTTCTAGAAACCTTTACCCCCTTAGAAGAGCCTTCCTTTTCTTGTTTCCACCTTGATAAACCACAAGTGGGACACTCAATCAATTTTTCATGCTCTTTCCAATAAAGAATACAATCATTTTCACAAGCATCAATCTTATAATAATCAAGGCCCAAGTCTTTAATGAGTTTCTTAGCCTCGTAATAAGAAGTTGGAAGGTAAGCGCCATAGCCTTGACGTTCTAATTGGAGTAAACTATCAAAAGACTTATAAGACCAATTATTCAAAACCTTTAAATGTAATAATTTAACAATATATGACAACTTAGACATTGTTGTGCCATGCATTGTTAATGGTTCTTGGTACTCCTCTAAAAGTTTGAAAAACTTTTTTGCATTTGCATTAGGTTTCTCATACTCCTCAATATTATTTAAAGCCTCTTCAGCACTCCCAAAATTCATAGCACCAACTCCACATGCATCTTGCAACATTGTGAAACCACTATCAATGTCATTCGACTCATCAACATTATCCCCATCACTTGATTCAACTAATTCTTCCCCGTAAAGTTCCCAAAAAGTGTACTTCTCATACATTCCTCCCTTAAGCAAGTCGAATCTTACATCACATTTTGTTTTAAGAAATATATTGCGACAACTATTACAAGGGCACCTAATAGTAGTACTATCTCAATCATCTTCTCTTACTTTGGAAAGAGCAAAATTTAGAAACTCATCAACACCATTTACATAATCAATAGATGAACGATCTTTTACTTTGACCCATGCCTTATTCAAAATCATTTCCTATATTTAAACTTTATAATAATTAGATTATATAACATTCAATAATATCACCAAGAACTCCTTATAATATTGTTAACAATTAATACAAGAACAAGAACAATTTAACAACTTGTAGAACAATTTAATTTCGAGTTGTTTGAAGAACAATTTAACGATTCAAAAAGAACAAGAACAATTTAAATTTTTAAAAGAAACACAAGAACAATTTAACAACTTGAATAACAATTTAACCACTATGTGAAAGAGAATTTTAACTTTAAGTTGTTTGAAGAACAATTTAACAATAAAAACAAGAACAAAGATTACCATTTGTTCCAATGTATGCATGACAAATCAAGATTTATTCTTATCGATACTATATTAATGATTTTAAAGCACGAAAAAATTGATATAGATTAGTCTTTAATTACAACCTCACAAAGAAAATATGTCTTTTAAAAAACAACTTAATAGTTTTTCACTTTAAAATCAGGATTCAAACTATTAGAGTATCTCTTAAATCCAATATGATCAACCAAAGCAAGAGGATACTCATGATTCACAATCATGCTAACTAACGCATTTCTAGATCACAAAAATTCAATGATATTAAAAAAAATTTATAATTAAACATTTAGTATGGTATGATCTCAAAAATGCAATACAACAGCATACAGAATTTCAGTTTCTACTTCACGAGATAATTAGATAATATAAAAGGATACACAACAACAAGATAAAGGCATTGAACAGTCTAGGCATCCAACAACCTAAGGTGATTTATAAATTAAATAAACAACTTGGAATATAAGAAAGTATATTCAAAGAGCAAAATTTTCTAATGAGCATATGGTAATGAACTACCATCATTCAACCTACATTTTGCAATTTGCAAGTTGCTACAACATTTCCAGGGACGAAGGAACAAATACAAATTATATCAAATTTAATTATATCAACATTTCTAGGGACGAAGCAATTCTAACGAGCATATGGTAATGAACTACCATCTTTCAATTTTTGTTTTACATAATTTCATGACAAATAATTGGCAAGACATACTTACTCTCAATTACATCATCCAACATCAAAATGTGCTCATTTCAAAGAAAATAGATACAAATTACCCAGAAAAAATATGAACAAAAGTGAAATTACCTGATACGATTGGAAATTGGAAGCGTTCGTCAATGGTAGGCACGATGAAGGGACGAAGGCACAAAGCGTTCGTCAATGGCAGATACGATGAGGCCTAATTAATATTAGGGCCTTGGACCCAGAACATTAGACCCATATATACATAGGGCATTTCAATAATCAGTAGACTACGGAATTTTAATAATAATAGACTTTTAATGACATTTAATGTAATATATCAACCCAAATCTTTTTCTTCGTAGGTGAAATAACCAACATAATAACTTGGGCTAATGAACCCCAAGTAATTATAATATATATTTAGAACTTCCTTAGGCTAATGAGGCCTAAGAAATTCGTTAGAAAGGGGTCAACAAATTTTTTTTAATTTTTTAGACTTGGTAATTGAGCTTTTATTGAGGATGAAAATTCACCCATTTGATTCAAAGTTCTTACAACATTATGGTATTTCGTGTAATGAACTTCATACATGTTCATATCAGGATATCCATTATATCAGACTCTACAATCAAAATAAAATAAAAACATTTAGATACAAATTGACATATTTAAGAATGAAATTTATGAGTTTAAGTAATAAACTATGATATACAATATCATGCTGAAAATAACCAAAAAGAATTTAATACATTTGAGTTAGATTTTGAATAGTTTAACATTAAAATTGAATTTTATAAGAAATGATTTGTGTAGATTAAGTTTTAAAATTATATGAGTACATCTTTTTATCTACCATGTCTACAAAATATTTAATTATCATTTTAAAAATAAGTATTCAAATAGTATAGTATTTAGTTCAAATTAAATATGTTTAGTAAACTTGTAACATATAAATTGACAATTGATGTTTTATGATGTAACTCTATTTTGAACTTATAATTTTCAATTATCGATTTAAAAATGAGTATTCAAATTATATAGAGATATTGCAATGCATTTAGTTCAAATTGAATATGTTAAACGTAAAATTATGATACTCCTATATAAATTGACATTTAATGTTTTTTGATTAATTCATTTTGAACAAATAATAACAAAGACTTATTGAATACTATAGAATATAATTTAATATTATAATAACAGAACTGAAGATTAGTGTTTTTTGACTTACTTGTATTAATCATTTGAATCGCGCCATTATCTTTTCAATTTCTCCATCAAAGTTATAAAACACCCTCATCTGACCATCATCAATCCTTAATTCTATATATAGCAATAGCTTATCATTTTATCTTATCAATAGTTCGTTTGCATCTCTTTGAAAATGTTGTAACGTTACTTTCATGTCAAATTTATTCATTAAACCCTCCAATTTGTCGCCGATAAAAAGAAAATTATTGATTGTGAAGTTTACATATGAAAATGTCGATGTTTTTGATAGTTTTTTTTGAAGAATTTCAGAGATTTGTGTACAATCGAATGAGCAAATCTATTTGATTTCTACCCTAATTGACGTTGTTCAATTCTTGAGGCTTTTAAAAAATTTTCGGGAATAACTAATTCAAATATGGAAGTTATTTCCTTGTTTTATATTTTTAAAAAATTGATATTTGATAGTAGGCTGAAGATGAAGATGGGCCATTTCATTATGAGACCGTCGCTCGCAAGAGCGACTATTATAGATTACGCAAAAAATTGGCTGAGACGGTCTCATTATGAGACCATCAATTTGGGATGGTTCAATTTGTGCGTGTAACAACTTCACATGCTTTTTGTCGTTTTTTCACTTTTTTGGGCATTTATAAATTTTAATTTAAAGTAATCAATTTTAATTTAAAGTAAACCTTAAACAGATCAATTAAAAAAATTTTGAATTTTGACCTATAAGTGATCAATTTTGATATTATATTGATCAATTTTGATATTAAATTGATCAATTTCTACTTAAATATGGTTTTATTTTCACAATTTCAGAACGGAGTTAATAAAATGATATTATTCCACCCTTCTATGGATGGATTTCGAACAACAAATAAATGGTTAATAATAATATCAATATTAGTGTTAAAAACATTACATAATACAAGTACTTTTATTCAATGCAACATGATAGTTCTAATGAAACATAAAAGTACTGGTATTCTTTAATCATCGATCAATAATAGTGATAGTGTTTTTTCCTCAACAGTTTCTGTTCATAATGGACATGGAAATATAGTTGTAGGTATATTGTATGCTTACTGTTGATGTGAAGGCGGAGGAAGTGTCAATCTCGAGTTATGTTTTGCCAAATGATTCGATGAATGCTCTAGGAAATGCTCAAGAGTTTATGACTGCTTTATTATAAAAAATTCAATTTTGATCTAAAAATGATCAACTCGGACCTCAAAATGATCCATTAAATGAATGTTTTTGGAAATGATCAATAGTTTATGGTTACTTTGTTATATAAATTTTTAATTTTGATCTAAAAATGATCAATTCAGACCTTAAAATAATCAATTAAAAAATTAATTTTAACCTTAAAGTTGTTAAATATACCTTAAATAGATCAAATACTAATCACATATTGAGGAAAACTATTTTTAAGTTTATTGAACTATCCATTTCATATTAAGATGATCTCGAGCAAGACGAACCGATAGAATTATTGGTGGGGGCGTGGGGCAAGTTCGGGGCAAAATCAAAAGGAGAATACTTCATATACTATTCGTATTTTTAAAGCAGAGTGGAATCCAACACTCCTCTTTTCTCTTTCTAGAAGTAAAACGCGGAGACCAAAAAAATCTGCCGCAACAGGCCACAACGCAGCCTCTGCCGCCGCCAGCCACCTACCGCAGCCACCGCCTTCCCCAATCTTTGCCGCTTGTGTGCCTGACGTCTCTTGGGCTCGGCTGCACCGCCTTCCTGACAGGAAGATAGAGAGAATGTTGAGGAGAAAGCCGAGCAAAATAGAAGTGAAGGTAGAAGACAAAGAAGAACTCCAACAACTCCAACACCAAAATCGATTCACTACTCCTCCTTCCTCATCCAATCCTACCGCTTCTACTACTCTTCTTCAACATTTTGATACTTCTACCTCCAAATCTCAACGCATTGGTCTTTCTTCCTCTTAATGCCCCTCCTTTTTCTTCATTTCCCAATTAATTACAAGTATCTTCAATCTTTTCAATTCAATTCTCCCATAACAAAGCTTCAATCTTTTCTTTAAAACCCTAATCTCGCAAAACTCTCATATTTTCAATTAATCTCAGTTTCCCCATAAATAGCTTCAATTCTTCTCGAAAAATCCCCTTTCTCCCATCATAAAGTTTTAATCCTTTTCAATTATTCCCAAATTTTCCCATTATAAAGCTTATCTTTTCAGTAGTCCCAAAATTCCCAAAATTTTGGAACAATCCCAATCCTCATATATTTAATTTGAGTTATTGTTTTCAAAATCCATTTGGAAAAAAATGGAAGTTGAGGTGAAATTAAGGTTACCAAACTCCGAAAGTCACCAGGCTCTCTCATCTGTTCTTTCAAAGTTTCTTGTTAAAACGCATTTTCAGCACAATATTTTCTTTGATGGTGCAAATTCTGAGCTTTCAGCTAAGCGTGCTGTTCTTCGTCTGCGTTTCTACGGTGAGGATCCTCAAACAGCTGAACGATGCGTTTTGAGTCTCAAGGCAAAAGCTGTGCTTGTTAATGGAGTTAGTAGGGTTGAGGAAGATGAGGAAGAGTTTGACCCGTTTTTGGGCCGAGAAATTTGGGCCAACCCTAATCTTATTGGGTCAACAAAGTCCAGGCTTTTAAATAGGGTGAGACAGGAGTTTAAGGTTGAAGAAGAAATTGGGTATGTTTGTTTAGGTGGTTTTAAGAATGTAAGAGGGGTTTATGATTGGAAGGGTTTGAAATTGGAGGTGGATGAGACACTTTTTGAATTTGGTACTTTGTATGAGATTGAATGTGAGAGTGGTGAGCCTGAGAAAGCCAAGGAGATCATTGAAGAAGCCTTGAAGGAAAATGGGATCCCTTATTCTTGTTCAAAAATGTCAAAGTTTGCGATTTTTCGATCAAGGGAACTTCCATTGTGAGTGGCTTTCCATTTTATTGTATTGAGATATTTGCTTTGAACTAATTTGGTCACTTTTTATGTCTTGTTTGTTTGATCTATGTTGTTAAATGTTAATGTATCTGCTGATATTAATTGCTTCAAACGATCTCACACCTATGTTTGAAAACCATATTAAGCTGAATCTGTAGCAATGTAAGGTCAGAACTCAGGAGCAGTGAATATGAATAGAAGAATTTAGATGTAAAATGTTGATATTTGTATATATGAATGTGTATTGAATCTAAACGTAAATCGTAAATATAATCTGAAAAAGCTTACAATCCAATGTGATAGTAGTCAAGCCATTCGAGAAGCTTGAGGCATCCCTAATTGAGTCATGAGACTCACCCAAATTATGTAACAAATTGATTGACTACCATTCTCCCCTCCCCTCCCCATTCTATTTATACTTTCTATCCATATGTTATTCCTCCAACTAACTAATAATACGTTTTATTTTATTATTCAATTCCTATGACTCCTCACTGCCATTCATGACAATATTTTATGAGTAGTGTTTTAGACTATGATAAGTTAGGTTTTATGCTTTCATCAGCTTCTCTCGTTGTAGTTGCAGGGATAGTTCATTCTTGTTGTTGTTTTCTGTTCTGTGCTAAAATTTTTGAAACTAAAAATAGTTCTTTTTGCTGTATCATGTTCTTGTATTGTTACATTTGATGATCTAGGAGTGACTGATCAAAGTCAATTTGTTTTTTGTGGAGTCAATGAGAGTATGTCTATTAAATCACCTATGAAGCATCAGGTAAATTTTTCTCGATCATGTACAACTTTTGTTTGGTAATACGACAAGACAAATAATTTGCTCAGCAGTTTTCTCGGGGTTCTCTTGTACTTGATGAGATGTTTGGAGCATTAATAAAGAACAAAGTACATAACTCACATGAACACACAAAACACGACTAAAAAGTTTTAGATCTTTGTCTTCTCATTTCGAGAAAGAAAAAGCTTTATTCCATATTTTAAAAACCAGGCTTCACCTCTTTTATTGGTGGAACTTCATTGGAAAATCTTGAATAGCCAATCTTTAAGAATCTGCTAGTAAGTCTTTTTGCTTTGTAAGAGAAAAAGTGCATCTCACACTTTCAGGTCGATTCAAATCGCCTACCATAGAAAATGTGCACGCAAAGTCGCGAACAAAACTTGTTTGGGGACAATCGAATCCATACATGATTCTTAGGGCAATTGAACAAATCATGTGACACTAATGTAAAACACTAAAGTCAAGTTTGTGATTTCTGTATAGTGCCCTTTTCTCTCCTTTTGTTTTGACTTATGAGGGGAAGAAAGTATGGATTTGAGTAATTGAAATATATGTCAAGTTTTCTTGGTTCTAAGTTACAGCAACCTAGCAGGTAGCTTATGGTTCAACCATATCGATTTATTGGAGGCATTATAGAAAAGTGAAGCATAGGTTTCTATTGGCATGATATCAATGAAAGATAAAAGGCTTTTCCAAAAATAACCAACACTTTCCATCCCGTTGGGTGCGGTTTGGGACTGCTATTTTTAAGAACGTTTCCCACTATGTGTAGGCCCATAGGCTTTGGAACTCCCCCTCTAAAGGATGTGTCCTTCTGCGTTGAGTGTATGTTGGGGTTTAGAATTAGATGCAATAAAACTTACCTCCATCAAGATTAAACCTTTTAGGGAGGTAGTTCTTGAAAATTTCACACAAACATTTTCTTTAAGTTTGTTACATAGAAAGTCCCTTCCCCCTCCAAAAAAGAATAGGTGTGGAATGTGGATGTGTGGTAAATTTGAAAAAAAAAAGGTGGATTTCCCCATAAAAAACTGGTAGAAGAAAGTGTTGGTCATTTTGCCATGTCTCGTACACACATATGGTATTCACCCTTTGACGAAGAGCTACATTCTTGGAAGTTTGCTTTTACTTTTTCTAGCTTTCAAAGTAAATGAAATTTCCTCTTGAGGTTCTTGGTTTGTAAGATCTTGAAAAGGAGACTTTTTATCTAGATAGGTTGGGTTAGACTTACAAAGTTAACACTAAGTTTGGATAAGAATTTTGGAGGGAAAGAAAAAAGAAAGGGAAGGGAAAGGAAGGGGAGAGAATGATAAGCATAGTTTCTCTTGTTTATTTAAGAGGAAAAGGAAGAGAGAACCTATTTTCCTCCAAATTCTTCCACATAATGGAGAGATTTTGTCATTACCAAAGTTAAGGGAACTAATCCCTTCAAATCCTTTCCTTTCAAATCCCTGCCTCCCCTTCAAATTTATAATCGAAGGAAATTGTATACTTTCAAACCCCTCTCTATCATGTCCTTTTAATTCCTTCTATCAAACAAAGTGTAAGTGAGTGTGATTAGAAGCAGTTGGACACAAAAGCTATAATGCTATGCATAGATTCTTAAAGCTTCAAACAAGGGAAGGTGGTAAGTTTCGAGTAGGTATTTTTATTTGGCTTTTGGATTAGTGTGATTCTTCCCTTTGGCTGTGTTTGCTATGCATAGATTCTTAAAGCTAAATTAGTCATATTACTAGTTGTGTCTCATTTTTACAGTAATACATTTGATTTCCTGAACTTGGTTGCTTAGCCAGTGACCAAGAACATCTGGTTTTATCCTGAAGTAGTATACATTAGCTTTATTGTCTGGTGGTAATTACATGATACTTATGAGTTATTGGTATTAGTATACATAGCCCTAGGAATCAGAAAGGTCGCTTGGCCTAGCTTGATAACGCTCCTTGGCCTCGCAGTTTATTTTAAGATTTCAGGGTCAGGGCTGTTGGGAACTTGAATTTTTCGCCTGTAATTTAATGCCCTTATTTTGATTTTTCTGTGCTCTTAAGGTTGCACTTGCACTTGTGTCCGTGCTTATTTCTAATTTCTATTAGTGTCTTAAATATTTGTTGTTTAGTTACATGCGTAATTTGGCGGACTAGCTTATGAAGTGCACAACTAATTCATCTGTGACTCTATGGATGTACTTCCCTTTCTGCAGGCTTGAAGCCCTCATTATCCCTTTTCTGCTAATGCCTGTTTTTAGCTTTACACTACTCCCAAATGTTCAGAAGCTTCATTTTCGCTACAAAATTAATATTACAGCTTTTTATTTAAACATTTATGTTGACGTTGGTATTTTATTAGTCTGCCCTATCTTTGATTTTAATTTGCTCCAATCAAATCACAAAAGGACAAAAAATTAGTACACGCTATTTAATTCATTTCATTCTCTTTCATTTCCGATTGTGCAAAATGAGGGTATAGATGGGTAATATTCAAGCCCTCATTTATATCCATGATTTTGATCTGACTTTTCATTGCAATGATTGATGCACTGATTCATTACTTGAGCCTAGTTGAAAATGAAAGTAGGCAAGTATGCAAATGTAAGTTAGTTTAAATATCTTATTTCTATTTACACCATTGTATTGCTTAGTCATCAAAATTAGAGATGGGCAAAGGTTCAAGATATTCTATTGGTCTTATCTTTTTTTAAGAGATAAAGGTATATTATTTTTGACCCTAACCATTTGGGTCTGAGTTCGGGTCCAAAAAATATTATAAGGGTCTTTGTTTGGGTAGACCCGACCTATGGACCCTTTTTCGGTTGGAGAGCATATTTAGGGTTATTATAAACATTATACAGTAAATGTTTCTGCTGCCTTTCTAAACTTTACGCTCTTCTCTCTCCTCTTGATTCGTCCCCTCTTTTTAATAATTCTAGGGTTTCAAATTAGATTTTCTTCCTAATTTTGTACGAATCAAAGGTAAAAACTAAGATCTAAGGACTAAGATTATTGCAAGCCAAATCGAAACTCTTCTTTCTCTCTGTTTGATGAATTTTTGGTTTGTCTTGTCATTTCTCCGGTTTGCTGATGTTCGATTTATGCAAATCTAACCTTTTATTATTGATTACATCTATTTAAGATTTAACAAATTGCAACAATGGTGGATCGACACTGTCTGTGTATTGCTACTCTCCTATAATACATAGGCTTCATGCTCTCTATATTTAACCGGAACTAAGCAAATTATGGTGAATGAGCAAAAGATGATTGCATACTAAATATGTACAGCTTAGAGATTCCTAAACATTCTCTAACGTTATCAATACAACTAAACTTTCCTGAACATTCTCTAAACAATTTCTTAACAATATTAATATTCTTAATCCTCCCTCTCAGGTAGGAGCATGTTATTTTCATGCTTTTTAATCATTAGTATAATATCGATAATTGTAAAGCTTGATAATAATTTGAACTTTGTCGGAATCTAAGAGTCCGAGTAGGAGCAAAGTTGGAGTGTGCATAATCCAACTCGGAGTGGAGATAGACTGAAAACATAGTTTGAGTTTTATCCGGGTAAAGTCGAAGGTTGGATAATCGAGTCTGTTGGACCCAATGTCATCCCTAGTCTAGAGCCTTTTCTATGCTAAGTTGTTTTTGAAGGACTATTTCGTTTAATTGTAATTGTAGGACAATCTTTTCTTTTTAAGTTGAATTTAAAAGACATATTCTTTGTTTAAATTGTATTTGAAAGACTACTCTATTAATTTTTTTATACTTTTAAATCATTAGTATAATATCGATAAAAATAAAGTTTGATCATTATCCAAACTTCGTTGGAGGTTTGAGAGTTTGAGTCAAAGCAAAGTTGGAGTTTGCATAATTCGACTCTAAGTGAAGGTAGACTGAAAAAATAATCTGATTTTTATCTGGAGCAAAGTCGGTGGATAGATAATTCGAACCGAGGTCAATCCATTGTCATCCCTAGTTGAGATGAGAACAATGACCCAGACGTAAATAGAGAAGGGGTTTTATTTTAAAATACTCTTTTATTTTATATTTATTCTTTTGAATAAAAAAATAACATGTTCAATGGAGGAATTTTTCAAAATAAGTTACTTTTACATATTTATGAGGTGGACAATTTTTTAAAAAAAAAGCCCAAAAAAAAAAGATTTTAAAATTTGATATCCGGTATTTGATTCGAATTAAATTGGATATCAGGATTTCAAATATCTAGTTCTTTCGAATCGAAATCGGATTATGATTTTCATTATTCGAAAAATTAATTATCCGAATTTTTGGATCCAGAACAATCTTATATCTGATTGTGAACACCCCTAACCGCTACAATAGAAAAGTTTAGGTAACTAAGAGGTAATAACCCATTGGATGAAGCTAGTGATTAAAGTTTAGTCCATCAAATGAAATTACTAATATATAGTCTAATAAACTTCGAATGTTAACAATGTTTGTCAAAAACAATTTTATCTTGAAATATTCAGTATGGTAGCAATATATTTTTATAAAATGTCAGTGGTAGCATATCTTAAAAAAAAATTTCCACATACTAGCATTGTAATGTTGTACTTAAAGCTATAGTAACGTTAATGAGTTAAAAATGTTTAATTGGCCGTTAAGTTGTGAAATATCTTAGGTATATTCTATATTGAAAGAGAATAGCTTGGACCCAACAATGGTAGAATAATGGTTAGAAGATGAGTAAAAAACAGAAAATGAACAAAAGAATAACAAACAATCAACACAATGTGTTTATGAGGTATCTAATGATACCTCTCCCTCAACAAATGATTACTTTAATTAATATATTCAACAATATACTAATGACTAGCCACACAACTTGAGAACAAGCTCTCAAGATATTGATTCTATTCAACAATGGATATCACCTACAATCTAATACATAGAAGAAGAAACTCTCTTGGTTCTCAAACCTAGTCTCTTTAATGTGTATTAGCCTTACTCTCATCTAATCTAATGATGTTCTAGGCACCCTCTTATATAGCCCATAACATATTAAAAACCCTAGGACCAAACTTTTAATGCCCAAGGAATTCGTGCAACAAAACAGAACATGCGTTAGAATCATGTGCTGCTCTTCGCTCGACCAATCGAGCGGGTCCTTCAGGAGGCTTCTTACTTGCTGTTGTGTGCTGCCTCGACTTGCCTTCCTTCCCTTTGTACATTCCCTTGATTAAGGGACAATCCAAGGCTCCTTTAGTGCCCCCTTATGCATTGATCAAGTTCTCCCTTGCCTTCCCAATGCACCACACTCATGTTCTTCGTTGCACCATCACCATGACACATCAAAGACCCTTTTGTATTGCTCACAGCACCTTGTGTATTGGTTTGAGTGATCAAACCATCAACATCACACTTGGTAGATAAATTAAAAGCCTATAAATAAAATAAATAAGTAGAACCAACTACAAAATAAAACAAAACAAAAAACTAATAATAAAAGAAACGAGAAAAGAAAGATGGCAAGAACACCAAAAGGTAATCTAAGAGGACATCGTAGTGCAATATTGCTAATGTTGCAAGTAATTCGAAACGGAGGAAGTAGTTAAGATAAGATAGCTGTGGAATATATTTCAAATGATAATTATATCACCTATGTTTGAGAAGTTTATAATACATAAATGAATAAATTAGGCTATTTGTTAATTATTAAAATAGAAAATATGTTATTAGGTTGAAAACTTATTTTCAGGTTTTACAAAAAAGACATTGAACAGTTAAATTATTTTTTATGTGTTGAAAATTTCTATTATTTCTATGTAATTACTTATATTATACTCCATATTGTTTGGTGCCTAATTTTATGATTATCTTTTGTATACATAAATAAGATGTATTTCAATTTAATAGTCATACTTTTATAATTTTTAAAATAAACCAATAGATAATTTCCGTATAATTTAAGAGTTATAATAACTTAATTATATGTAAAATTAGTTATTTTTTATTTAAATAATTCATAAACCGTACTTGACATGAAAATCTTTATAGTAGACTCGTGCTTTCTTAAATCTTATCCGTTGTTCTCCCTCATGATTTCACATTTAATTTAATAATCAAAAAAATTTGGACTCCAATATTTTTGCCTTTTTAGCACTTGCTTCAGTGAAAATTTGAAAAAAAAAAAGTTTTTTAATAACTTTATTCAAAAAATAAACTTTGGCCAAACTTTATTCCCAAAATAAGCGTCTTTGATCCCAAAGCTAGGCTTGATATGTAATCGCTGTTACTAACAGCGAGTATAAAGAAATGGGTCAAAATTTTAATCAAGGCATATCTCGCTGTTAATAACAGCGACTTAATGTTTAACTGGTCAACTGGTCAAGTCGCTGTTAGTAATAACGATCAAATGCGTTCCTAAATACAACAGTTTCTTCCTCCTTCCTCATTTCACTTGAATGCTCCTGTGACATCGATAGAATACATATGATATAGTAACATAAATAAACATTCAAAATAATATTAACATTTATAAATTGAGAATAATACTAATATAATACTTTATGTTACCTTCAAAATCGATTAACTAGAACAAGAATGATGGAGTTTGGATACAATGAAGTAGGGAAATAATAGAGTTATTTATAGAACATAATAACAGCTATTTTCAACTTTATAACGGCTATTTTTCAATTTTACAACGACTAGTTCAAATCATACAAAAAAGTCAATAAAAGTCAGAATTTTAGTTAAGCCTGAAGTCGCGACATTAAGGTTTGACCAGTCAACCTCTAAGTCGTTACTAACAACGACTTCAGGCGTGACTAAAATTTTGTCTATTTCTTTTAATTCGCTGTTAGTAAAAGCGAGAATACACCAACCTAGTTTCGGAGCCAAGAACACTTATTTTGAGAATAAAGTTTGAACGAAGCTTGTTTTTTAAATAAAGTTGTTAAACAATTTTATTTTTTTCAAATTCTCTACTTCAGTCTCATGCTACTGGGCCCCTGCCTTGAATTTTCTGGGTCTCCTTTTAGTTTCCAAGTACTTTAAGCCAACCACATTCAAAATTCAAAACCTAATAAATGATTAAATGTTAACAACTACTCTCCATTTCTCATAAAAGACGACCTCAAAATAAAGAATTTTATTTTAATTTGTATTAATTGAGTTATTTAGCCTATATATCTAATACGTCACTTAGAGGGACCGTCTCTCACAATAATTTAACAAATTGTGAAATGTTTAAAATTCATTCTATTTTTTTTCCTCCACAAGGATTGTAAAAAAATACTTCATTCATTTTTCACATGAAACTAGAGTCAGTTCTTGAACTATCATTTTCCGACAAACCCCAGGGTCAATACTTCAAATTCAAACTTTACATTGGTCATAATGTGCGGTGCTAGTTGTTCACTTACTGTCTTTCCCCTTAAAAGAATCTTGCACTAAAAGCGGGATCACGGATCGGATTTAGACCCAAGATTTCGAGTCCTGAAAGTGAAACACCTGACCAGCTAGGTCTTAGCTTGCAGCAAAAGCTGGCTCATTGTTCGGCTTTAGACCAAGGTTTCAAGTCTTTAAAGTAAAAAAACCTGACCAGCTAGCTCTTGCACAAGAACCAAGATCATGGTTCGGCTTATATCTATATTTTGAGTCCTTAAAGCGACACAGCTGACCAGCTAGGTCTTGCACCAAAAGTTGGATCATGGTTCGGCTTTAGACCAAGATTTCGAGTCCTGAAAATGAAAAACCTGGGCAGCTAGTTATTGCACCGAAAGCGAGATTAAGGATGGGAGTGAGATCCAAGATTCTGAGTTCTGAACGCGAAACACCTGACTAGACTAGCATACTGCTCTCACTTCATTACAAACTTGAGAACAAGAGTTAAGACCCTAATTGTTTGCCTATACATATGAGTCTTTGTATAAGTGATTCCATTAATGCACAATGTTTAAGAACTAGAGCTCAATAGTACCAATAGCTTTAAGTTTAGATAGAAGAGAACATAATCGTAACCAAGGTCATATTTCTTGGATAAAAACAAAGTCATCACCTTTAAAAATGAACTACAGAAAAAAAATTTCGAATTTTGATAAAGAAAAAAAGAAACATTCATATCTAAAAATAATTCACCATTCTACAATTTTGTTCATGACATCAATGAGTACCAATATTTTTGAGTGTGCAAGCACTAACTAACCACCATGTGAAGGCCCTAACCTGACCCAGAGGCATCTCAACACTAATGAACTCCATTAGAAGCTTAAAAGAGATAAAACTAAACTCTAATCATACCTTAATCTCACTCATTTTTTCTTCTTTGCAGGAGGTTGGTCATCTTCATCCTCGTCTTCTTCTTCCTCGCCATCCTCGTCCTCATCCTCATCATCATCTCCATCCTCATCGTCATCATCGTCTTCATCACTTCCTCCATCACCGTTTGCTTCCGCCTCCTCAGGGTCCCCCTCATCATCATCGTCATCATCCCCACCTTCTCCTCCAGAAAAATCTTCATCGTCGTCATCATCCTGATCTTCTACACCGTCTTCATCTTCATCATCATCCTCTGTATCACTTGCATCCTTGTTCTCCGGACACGGTCGTTCTGTTTTGCGCAATTCATCAAAGGGGAACCTGTGCAGTTACTGTAGCCAGTTAAATAGGAATATTCGTAGCTTTATATACGAATTACAAGAAGCAAGAATATTACGATACCTCTTTTCCATTGCAGTTAAACTAGTTAGCTCACTGACACCCTCCAAAAGAGTTCCAGTCTGATACCATTTAAAGTAATATCAGTTAAGCTTTCTATGGCTGTATTCACGTATTATCAAAATAAGGATATAAATCTAACATAAAGACATAAACAGATTATACTATTTACTATAGAGAAAATATACAAATTTAAAATTTATACAAAAATGTTGTTCCACTTTTTACAGCAAACACTAAACTCAAAGCCTCGGGCGCCCTACTATCTTTTCTACTTGCAGCCTGAGACATCAAGCCACTAGCTCCTTTCCAAGTTGCCCCTGCCTAGTTTAAAATATCTGCTAGCTATTTGAATTTGAAATTCGTGATTCGCTCAAAATTCACCATACATCTTTAACTTCACATGAAGACTTGCAGCCTAAAAACAGAACAAAACCTAGAAGTGTAGTTTACAAACTTTTCTTTAGTTTTTAAACAGCTTTTACAGTGCTGAAGAAAAACAATCAGAGAAACACCAAAAAAAACATTTATCATCTGCTATGTTGTTCCCTAATTAGATTCTACAATCAGCAATGAGCTCGAAGAAGAAACTATGTGCTAAAAATATTCAGACCACTTAACATATCTATGTTTTCCACCTCTTCCCCACTCAAAGACTGAAAGGGAAAGCAAAAAAACAATTTTTACATCCCAGCAGATTCAGCAGATTCGGCGCAGAATGAAAAATACATAAAATCTTCTGTTGCAAAAACGTAGATACTAAAGTCTCCACTAAGTTGCAAAACTGCTAGCAAAAACGCAATACACGGATAACAAGCAACCACATCTGATAAAGAGAACACTTAAATGCTACAGATATTGTCAATTTTCCTGAAGTAGTAAAACAATTTCTCGCAAGAAAAACAATTTAAAATGCCAAACAGTCACATAAATCTAAAGACCGAGTATATAACAATTCAATTCATTGAAAATCATACTGACCACAAGCCAAATACATATTTCCAGTTTCATATCATTCCATTCAAAATGCTAGCAAGGCGAAAATTTTTTAAAGCCAAAGTGCATAATTGGAAACTGATAAATTTACTAACGAGCTAATACAAAACAAAATCCACATAAGAGGAGAGTTTACTGTACATAAACTCGAAGAGGTTCCATCCTAAAACCAATTGGTGATAGGAGTGGCCCATCAAGATTATATATTAGTCAACCTCCCTCTAACTGTTCGATGTGGGATCACATGTGGATTACTTTTCTAGTTAATATAACTTGGTTTCTCTTATGTTTCAAGCTTATATGTTAGTCAACCTACCTCTAATTGTTCGATATGGATCACTTGTGGATTATTTTTTCAACAGAAACTTAGAAAACATTTGTAAAGTGATCAACAATTCAAGTCATATTGACCAGAAAGAATAGATATCTAGTAATAGAAAAATAAGATATAGGGTGTTAAGTAATTAGTAAATTATAGGATGAAAAGGATCCCAATAAGAATTCTTCTAAAGAGCTTATAAACCCAGGAACAAATACTAAGTAAACCCTAGAAAGCAATGTAAACATCCACATTTACTGCCACCAATGGGAAAAAAAGGAGAAAAATTTTACCAAATTATGCCAACATAAATTCAAATTTGGCATTAATATTCCATGAAGATTTCAAAAAGTTAACCCCTTTAAGAGAAACAGAATCAACCATAACAAGAAACATTCAATAAAGCAACCAATTCTAAAAATTATTCAATAAGTATTTCATCTATACAATATATATTCTTTCAATTTTTAAGCCCTTTAAAGAAAACATTATTAATTACAAAAAAATATAATCAAAGCAACCCACTATAAGCTAGACCTCCATAGAGGTCGAAGCATAAAACTTTGAACTGAAAAAATCAAAAAAAAAATAAAATAAAATAAAATAAACAAAGAAGAAAGAAAAAGAATTGAAGGTATACCATAAGTAAAAGGCAAGCAAGAGATTTCCCAGCAAGAAAAAGGGTTTGCAACATTAAAATTTCTAACTCAGAAGAAACCATAGTTGTTCGTTGGTGAGAGCTGTAAAACTTAATTTCCATGGTTCCAAAAACCCTGCAAATTGTGGAGCAACAAGAAGGAGATTAAGCCAAACAAAGTAAGAGAAATCGAATGAAAAACAAGGAAAAGAATATTGATAGTGAGACCTTAGATGGGAGAGAGAGACTGAGAAGAGTGTGTGTAGTAGTCTTAAGTGTAGTCTCGCTGCTTACAGGCCGTATTAGGGTTCTTTTTCAGAGCCAAGGAAATAGATTTGACTCTTGACTCATGGTCCAATTTTTGGATTTATCTGGATTGTTGTTTCACTTTATAAATCTTTCAATTTGCAACAAATATAATTTCTCCCTCCAGTTTTTGTATAGTTTATGGGCTGCAACGTATGCGATCCTTTATGTTATATTTTTTTAATTTATAATGTTATTTTATATACTTATACTAATAATAATATGAATGTAATATTAAAATGGTTAATGTGTTGTAAAAGTGTGAAGGATACAAGGGCTGAAAGTGTTTAAGTAATGGTAGATAGCACCCTCTAAGAAATTCAATTACATTAACGATGTTTAGTTTATTCAAGTAATTTAAATTAATTTGTAATTATTAATAGCTAATGAGGTTGATGTGATTAATGAGCAACTAACTAAAAAATCTAAAATGTACTGCGATTTCATCAAAATAAAATCTTTACGTATCTATACGTGTTAAATATGTTTTCTGTATAATTCTACAAATGGTAGATCAGATAGATTATAGATAGACTCCCCAAAAAATCATATTCTAATTTAAATTTTAGTTGATATAGTCCAGAGGAGAAGATTTTGCTAAGTAGTAAATAATGCACATAAAGAGGCAACAAAGTAGTACAACCAAGGCTTGCTATCCTCTAAGAAGAAACATATTCTAGCCATTACACTTCAAATTGTTATTTTATGAAAAAAAAAATGACAGTGACAAGAGAATCACATAGCATTTCTATGTATATGAAGGTTTTCATGTACAAATAATGTGCGAAGCTGCATTGAAGCTAATGCCTGGTTTCTGAACTTACTTAAGGCTTGATTGGATGTTATTGATAATGTATAATGTTTATGTCTTGCTAGCTACTGGAGGCAGAAATTTAGAACAGAGAATTGTCATCACCAGACAGTTCCAAAAATTTTCAACCTGAAGATCCTGATTGGGTGCTTTTATGCCCTTGGAAGAAGACCCGCAATTTTTACTTTCATAATGTTCTTTTTCAAATAACCACAAATCACAATTTAATCAATTTGTAAGGTTTTGAAAATGTTAGAAATTGATATGTTGCAGTGGACCATATTATTACAATCAAGAAGCTGTAAATTGTGACAAGTTAATAAGATTGAAATGTAACATTTTTGTTGTTTGAGGTAAAAAGTATTTAAAAATATATTCTCCTATTATTGGAAATGTGGATTACATGGAATATCTTACATTTTATTGTCTGATTTCAAAACACTTTATAAATCCTCGGTAAAAACAAAGATACAAGAAAATTAGCCTAAATGAGTAAATAATGTGAAAATTTGAATCAAAAGGGAATTTTAGCTTCCATTTCCTACACTTTATAAAGACCAACATATGAAAAGTAGAATAAAAATTGAATATATATAATTAAGAGACATAAAAATTTAAAAACAAAATACAATTAGGTAACTGAGGACAAGAATCTTAAGTCATACATGAAGCAGTTGAATTGGCAGCAAGCAAGCAAGAACAAGAATCTCTAGTCAGTTGAATTAGAATGTAAGCAATAATCAATTTGTAAGCATGACTTCAAGATCCAAAATAAATTTAAGTAAACAATATATATTTGACAAGGTAAAAGCAGCAGACTTTACCAATGTTCATGCAATGCAAAAATATTGATGCAAGTAAATTAACAAGTAATGTTACGAGAGAGCATATGATATGAAGTTTAAAAATAAGAAATAAAATATCTAAAATAAGCCATCTTTAATAGAGCTTGCAAACCACTGAGATGGAGCCCTAACTCATAAGTGATATTATTGTTTGGTTTAAAATGTTTGAAAAAGTGAAAGTATCTAAATAAATTCAAAGTATGCAACTTTTATTTACATCAATTCTTATAAATAGAAAATTAATATAAATACATATTGTCCTAATGCATTTTATTTTGTGAGAGAGACTGCGGCTGGAAGGTTATAGGTGGCTGCTGCTGGGAAGGTATGAGTTGCGGTTCTGGGTTGTGCTGCAGGTCAGCGGTCGCTGGAAATCCAGCGGCCAAGACAGTGGGCTGCGTGGAATTTGTAGCATGCTGGTCAACGCTTGCTGCCTGTTCGCTGGGTTGGGGTGTTTGGTTTGGGGCAGCTTCACGACCACCCATATTCTCATAGCAAAACAAAAGACAACCAAAGATACGAATTGTTTCATAAGATGGTTGGGTATTGAAAAGAATTTCACAGAGTTTTATTTTAATGGAGAAGGTGTTCGGTTAATGAGATGAGCAGCGGTTAATACACTCTCCCCCCAAAAATATATAGGCAAATTTGCCTGAAATCTCAGAGCGCTCCCTACATTGAGAATGTGTTTTTGTTTTCTCTCTACCCGACCATTTTATATAGGAGTCCCAACACAAGAGGTTTGAAACTGAAGATTTGATGATTTCTGGAGTTTTGTTTTTGAAAAGATACTGTTTTTCTCTCTTACTCTCATTACATAGGGGCATATTCAATATATACATGTATAATGTAACTGACTCAAGATAACTGCCTAATAACTGACTAAGGATAACTGCCTATTGCATAAACTGCCTAATGTAACCGTAAAATGTATAAACTGCGGCTTTCCAATACTCCCCCTCAAGTTAGGTCGTGGGGTCACCGATGCCTAACTTGCATAGAGTGCTGTTGAAGACCTGTGATGAAACTGCTTTTGTGAGAATGTCGGCTAGTTGGTCTTTAGATCTGATGAAGGGAAGACGGATGACCTTGCTTTCTAGTTTCTCCTTGATAAAGTGTCGATCGATCTCTACATGTTTCGTTCGATCATGTTGGACTGGATTTTCGGAGATGCTTATTGCTGCTTTGTTATCACAATATAGAAGGCTGGCCTGTGTCTGATGAAAGCCTAGCTCTCCTAGAAGTTTCCTAATCCATAGAATCTCTGTAACTCCTTTTGCTATCCTTCTAAATTCTGCTTCAGCATTGGACAAGGCAACCACCTTCTGTTTCTTACTCTTCCAGGTGACTAGATTACCCCCTACAAGAGTGAAGTATCCTGAAGTAGACTTCCTGTCGTCCCGATCACCAGCCCAATCTACATCTGTGTAACCAATAAGATCAAGATTATCATTCTTTAAGTAGAGGACTCCTTTATTACTGGTTCCCTTTAAGTATCTCAGGATCCTCAGGACCGCTGCCATGTGCTCCACTTGAGGTTGATGCATGAACTTGCTTACAATCCCTACTGCGTAGGCAATATCTGGTCTCGTGTGGGATAAGTAAATCAACTTTCCCACTATCCGTCTATGGCGATCTTGGTCTGCCGCTTCTGCCCCTTCAACAATTTGTAGACCATGATTAGCTACCATAGGTGTATCCGCTGGCTTGCAGTCTAACATGCCTGTTTCTGCTAAGAGGTCTAAGATGTACTTTCTCTGATTGATGAATATCCCCTTCCTTGACCTTAGAACTTCTATTCCTAGGAAGTATTTCAGTTGTCCCAAATCCTTCATCTCAAACTCTTGGAATAATTTGCTCCTGAGACGGTCAATTTCCTTGGGGTTGTTTCCGGTAATCACCATATCATCTACATAAATCACGAGGCATGTAATTTGTTTTCCACTTCTCCTGAGAAATAGGGTATGATCTGAGTTGCTCTGTTTGTAGCCAAATCTCTTCATTGTTGTAGTGAATCTACCGAACCACGCTCTAGGGGATTGTTTCAAGCCATATAGTGCTCTTTTAAGTCGACACCCCTCTCCTTGGCTATACTCATCTGAATACCCGGGTGGTGGCTTCATGTATACCTCTTCTTCAATCTCTCCATGTAGGAAGACATTTTTCACATCAAATTGAAACATAGGCCACTCTTTATTTGCTGCTACGGAGAACAAGACTCGAATGGTGTCGATTTTAGCCACAGGTGAGAAGGTTTCCGAGTAGTCTACCCCGTAAGTCTGTGTGTACCCTTTAGCAACAAGTCTTGCTTTATACCTCTCAATGGTTCCATCAGCATGATATTTTACTGAGAAAACCCTTATTCCAAAAGTCAAATGTCATCAAAATTCTTCATGAATTCTAATCTTTAATAATTTCCATCGATATAACCTTATAACACATCATCCAAATCATCTGCTTCCTTCTCCAATTTTTGTTGCCTATGTTTGACAATGTAAGAAATCCATAAATCTCGAACTTGATCAATGCTCTCCTGAGAATAAGTTGAAGGAGACCCAGGGGAAAACTGCAAGACATTAATAATACATTAAAACCCAAATTATTGCAACAATGTGTCAAATAACAAAAATTTGAGCGAAAATTTCGGCAGAGTCTCCCTTGTATATAGGACAACCCCAAATTGAGAAACAATGAAATACATCATAACCTGTTTCAATAACTAATCAAATAATATATTCCCAAAAAAATCAACTGCCCATAAATAAAATATGTCAAACAAATGTCAACTTTGAATCACACTCTCCCAATCTATAATACTTCTATCAGGGGTGATATAAATTGCAGCTAGAAACATCACAACATGTAATCATAAGACCTATAAATTGCAGCCAAGAAAGAGAAGGTGAACATTGAAGCCAAAAATCCCATATGAGAGTTCTTTCAACAGTATGAGAAAAACTCAAAGAAATGGTGACAGTAAAGGGGTTTAAAGCAAAATTAAAATCAAAAAGAGAAATGACCATGTCTACATTTTCATGACATTGTTGCAAACTTGCAAATAATCACCACTTCCAAAGGTGTATTTAGTGTTTAAGATAGATACAGTTATAATCAAATGAATGCCCAAATTATGCTTACCATTCCTGTCCAACCACCAAACCAGCGACTCTTAAATCTGTGTGAACTATTGATCACCTTATTGATGTCTGCCAATACGGAAGTATCAGATTCACATAAGCATTCATCACTGTAATGGAGATCATGCAGATCATGCAGATACTTAAAGATCTTTACCTACATAATTTGAATGCCTTGTAGATGTAGAATCTAATCTTACTTTTCTTATATGATGAGATTGAGGTGAAGGGTTTACTTCTAGTTCATAAGGTAAGCCATCTACAGAGGACATGCCATTATTTTCTTCCTGCACATCGACATGATCTCTTTAATACAAGTGTTTTAGTTTCTCAAGATATGACAAAAGAAAACAATTTAACTTTTTCATTCCTATGATGTGCATGATTGATTTATTCATTATTATTAGTAGCAAACGATCAATCCGGTCACTTTTAAAGAAGAAAATAATAAACATGAAGGCACAAGGAACTGCATTAGACCAAAAAGTTAGTAATTACCTGTAATGTTTGCTGGCAATCCAAATTAATAATCTGCAATTGATTATCAGAAGGTGGGTTTTCAAGCACATTTTCTTGCTTCTCATGATCAGAAAGGTCCTTTAGTATATTAGTTTCGAAGTTGTTCTGTTGAAGTTCCGTTAGAAAATTATTATTCAAGTTGATCTCCTGGTCCCCCAGCAATTCATATTCCCTTCCAAGGTTTTGTGGCATTGGAGTCTCCTGAACTCGAGATATAGATGTTTCCCGAAAAGAAATATTAGCCAAACTACTAATACACAAACCAACATCATTATATGCATCCTCCATGTCAGAGTTAGCTAAATCTGATAGTATTTCAGCAATTTCATCAAAATCTTTACAGCAACATGGAGAATCTTTATTTCCATTTAATCGAGCTTTCATCACTTGAAGCGCAACTTCCAGTATTGCTGAAGGCAACCCGTCTGCAACTATTTCATGTATGACTAAAGCTTCTGATGCGGCAACAGAGAGCTTTAAAGCATTACCTATATCATTACATTCAGCACACTTTTGATTTGACATCTCTAAAGTGTTCCTTCCAGGATCACTATGTAGTGGAATTTGGTCACCAGAACATCCAGAAACTTTTTCTCTTGAAGAAAAAATATTCATTTTCATAGAATTATGGTCCATGTAGCAAAGGCTATTTCCGGTTGAGTCAATCAATGAATAAATAAAAATCGATAAACAAAATCCATACATTAATTTGATAATTGAGGGAATCAACAAAATCTGATAAACAACATACATTAATCTGATAAACAAAATCGATAAACAAAATCGAGAAACTGATGAAATACACATACATTAATCTGATAATTACAACAAAGCCCAAGAAATTCAAAGAACAACCCAAAAATTGAGGGAATCAACAGGAAACAAAAACAAGAAATTCAAAGAAAAAAAAGGCAAAAAAAAAACTACCTGTCGTGGGTTATTTGAGTTGTGGCTGAAGGGTTCAACGCTGCAGCGTAGCGGCAGCACCAGTGTGCAGAAGGCGGCTGAAACTCCGGCGTGCAGGCGGCAAACACTCCGGTGTGCAGGCGGCAATCGCTGCGGTATGGTGTGCGGCCGGGAATGGAGTTTGTGAAGTAATCGGGTTTGTGAGGGAATGTGTTTAGTGGGTTTCTGAATTGGGAGGGAAATGGGGAAGGATTGTGAGGGAATGGGGTTTTGATTAGAGAGCAAGGGAATGAAAACAAAAATTTATTACACGGTTTTTTCATCGACTTTATTATATCTGTATATTTTAATATTTTTTGCAACAATATATACAATTACGAATTATTTATTTAATTATAACAACTAAATTATTTGTTGTAAAAAATTGGGTTATATCGGGAAATTATTTTAAGGGGTGAGGAAGTTATCTTCGAAGACCTTAACGATGACGACGGGCCCGTGAAAGGCCCTAAACAAATAAAATCTCATTTGAGTTAAACAAAGACCCTAAACATAAACCCTAACAATTTTTCCAATCAAATTACTCTCAAAATGCTCTAATAAATGGTGGTTCAATTGCATATTCTTTGGGACAAAATAAATTTTCATATTATTTTCAATTTGGCGGTTTTTTGGTGTGAAATTTTTAAGAAAAATTAAGAGAACTTACTACTAGAAAATTAAGGAGTTCTCTTTGGTCAAATAGTGGGTCAAAGAGATTAACAAAGAGAACTGCTATGTTAAAACATGGTTTTCTTTGGTCTAAGAGATCTCTTTTCTATTTAGGAGTTCTCTTTATGCATGTTCCCTTTTAACAAAGAGAACTGTTATGTTAAAACATTATTTTCTTTGATCTAAGAGATCTCTTTTCTATTTAGGAGTTCTCTTTATACATGTTCCCTTTTCCCTTTTTTGTAGTAGATATCATTGTTGAGTTCTTCCCATAAGGTTGTTAATTTCCGAAATAAGTAGCGACAGACATCGATTTTGATTGTTTACATCGTGAAATTGATGATTTTAATTGTTGAATGCGAGGACCGTTAACCATTGCAAATCGGGATTTCAAAGTATCCCAAAGACGCTTATGTTGTGATTAGTGTGACTTGAGTACACAATTGAAGTATATATGTGTGTGACTCTTGGTTTGTGGAATCCAAATGGGTGTAATTATGTGTAGAGTATTCATGGGAATTATGGGTGTTGATGAAGGTTAATGAAGAAGAAGAAGGGACTTGATTTATGTATGTTCGATCAGAATTCTGACAGAGGAATCAGAATGGTCGCTCGACCTATCCACTCGCCCGAGCGAGCCTTATTGGCTGGTCGAGCGGTTAGACAGAATGGTCCAGAAAGCACCTGATTCTCGCTCGACCGAGCGAGCTCTCTGATCCGGTCGAGCGGATCCTCTGATGTGCATGGGATGCTGATTTTCGACCTTTCAAGTTCTTGGAGTTATTTCATATTATTCATTACCTTATATTAATGTTGTATTCAGAAGAGCTATTGATATTCTTGTATCTAGTACTATATATAGAGCTCTCATACTCAAGGTGAACACATCCACAAATACACCCCAAGCCAAACACTAGCCTATATCTCTTCTCTATTGTAATTCTCCATATTTGAGAGTTCTTTGAACTCCTTTTGATAATATAAGAGATACTACACACCGGAGGACGTAGCCTTAGTTGGGTGAACCTCGTTAAATCTTTGTGTTATTTTATTGCATTATTTTCTCCTACAAACATCGATATCGTTGATAGCGTAATTTGTTTGTCACAAAACCTCATACACTCGATCTTGGCAATATTGGAGTTTGAAACACATTGTTCGAACTCTAATACATCGTCGTTTTCAGCTTAGCATCCTTGTATATGGAAAGAGTGCTCTTGACCTCTGGATCAATCGTGTTCATGAGCCAAGAGATCAACATGGCATGTAAGGTGTTCCAATCTTCTTGAGTACAAGGAGAAACAGGAGAGGTGATTGTCCCATTTAAAAAGCCAAATTTCCTTCTGGCTTCTAGAACCGTTTGAATATCACATGCCCACTCGTCATAATTATCACCCGGTAATCGAGTTGGAGTGATAAAATCACCCAGGCGATCATGAGTACCAAGGTAAAACGAAGATTTAATATCAATGCGATGAGGCGGTGGTGGTGGTTCTTGATCGCCAACCATGGAAAACGACTGGAGGTTCTTGAATTTTATTTTTTTTTTGTTTTTTAGATTGCCTGGACGACTGATACCATGTTAAATTAGAGAAATGCTCAAAAATCTACTCGTGATTCATTGATTGAGAAAGATATAAATACAAGATGTTAGGATCAATGAAGAAGTATTCCCCATACAAAAATATCCTAACAAATCCTATAGTTAAGGAGTAAATATCTTTCAATATTTGCTAGAATATTTATCTTCTAAAAATAATCCATCAATATTTTAACGGTATCTCTTAATTCTTAAATTGGCAGATTGATACCCTTCATCATAGTTTGCATTTGTTCTTGGACTCTTTGTTCCATATCTTTAAATTGTACTTTCAAGGATCATTCATTTGAAAATATGTCACATCTATGACTTTTATACAAATTTTAAAAACAATTAGAAATAATTTAAACAATATCTTATTTAGTTTATTTAGCTACATATACACAAAAGTTAATAGGTGATTAATGTTTTAATTTTCTTAAAAAAATTACAGTTAATAGGAAACTAAGTTAAGTAAAAAAGTTCATTACAATAAAACTATTTAATTATATTACATTGTTCAAATACATTTTATAGCAATTTCTATCTTTTTGTTTTGTGATAAACCCAAAACTATGTTTTATTGAATTCACTCCATTTAAACATAACTAATCAGATGTTTAAGTTTTCCTTTTTAATTTTAATTGGTAGAAGAGGGTGTAAAAATAATTTGCCATGTAATAAAAAATAACTTTTCATGTAATTAGATCTCAACAATTCATGTGGTAGAACTTCAAAGGAGTGCCACTTAAAATTTTCAATCTTTTAAATAGATAGTATAATTACAATAAAATTATTTAGTTAATTTACTTTATACTACATTTTATAGCAATTTATCTTTTTGTTATGTAAATAATAAAGCAAATCTATATTTTATTAAATACACTCCATTTAAACATAGCTATTTAGATGTTTGATTTTTCTTTTTTTTTATGTCAATTGGTAGAAAATGATAGAATTTAAAAATATTTTGACAAGTAATCAAAAATAACATACCATATAATCAAATCACAAGAATCCATTTTGTAGAGCTCTCAATGAGTACGAATTGGAATTTTTTTAATCTTTTTAATATATAGTATGATATGATATGATTAATCAAATTTCAATTATCCATGTGACAGAACTTGCAAGGAGTGCCATTTGAAATATTTTCATCTTTATAATAGATAATATGATTTAAAAATAGCTAATTAGATGTTTAATTTTTCTTCTTTTTTAATTTATTGCTAGAAAATGACTGTGTATAAAAATAATTTACCAAGTAATCAAAAATAACTTTTCATTTAATCAAATCTCAACAATCCATGTGGCAGAACTCCCAAAGAGTGTCACTTGGAATTTTTCAATCTTTATAATAGATAGTATGCTTTAAAAATAGCTAATGAGATGTTTGATTTTTCTTTTTTTATTTTAATTCCTAGAAAATGAGAGGGTGTAAAAATAATTTGCCAAGTAATAAAAAATAACTTGTCATTTAATCAAATGACAACAATCCATGTGGCAGAACTCCCAAAGAGTCTCATTTGGAATTTTTTAATCTTTTTAATAGATAGTACAATTTCTAGAAAATGACTGGGTGTAAAAATAATCTGCCAAGTGATCAAAAATAACTTGTCATTTAATCAATGTCAACAATTCATATAGCAGAACTCTAAAAGAGTATCACTTGGAATTTTTCAATCTTTTTAAGTGATAGTATAATATGATTAATATAATTTCAACAATCCATGTGGTGGAACTCTCAAAAAGTGCCACGTGGAATATTTCTATCTTTTTAATAAATAGTATGATTTGATGAATCCAATAAAATTATGGGAAATTCTACAAGGTAGCATCGAATTTTCATTAAATGCAAGTGGTAGCATTTTTATAAGATTTTTCCACATGGTAGTATCCAGTTTATGAATTATTTAACTGTTGTAGCATTTTCCGTTAACTTAATTGCAATTTCTGTTTAATTCACCATTTTGATGTTTTTACACTTGATGTTTCTACGGATAGGGGTAGTTGGAGGCGTTATATCCATGTTCTAGACTACTGATGTCCTCTTAGATTACGTTTTGGTGTTCTTGCCACCTTTTTTCTCTCGTTTCTTTTATTATTAATTTTTTTTTGTTTTCTTTTTATTTTGTAGTTAGTTCTACTTATTTATTTTATTCATAAACATTTAATTAATCTTTTCCGTGTAGTTACGTCTCTTTCTTGAGCCGGGGTATTCCTTTGGCCGTGCTCTCCTTTATGGGTATGAGTTGTCGCCGTCCTTCCCTCCCCAGACCTTGTCCATAGTTAATTTTCTATGAGCGAGATACACTGGGTAAGGTGATGATGATGATAACGTCAAAATGGTGAATTAAACAAAAATTGCCAAGAATTTAACGGAAAATGTTACGACCGTTAGAAAGTTCGTAAACTTGATGTTACCACATGAAAAAATCTTAAAAAAATATTACCACTTGCGTTTTATGAAAGTTCGATGCTACCATGTAGAATTTTCCTAAAATTATTTAATTAGCTTACTTTATTCAAATAATACATTTTATAGCAGTTTCTATCTTTTGTTATTCAATAAAAGCAAATCTATATTTTATTGAATTCGTTCCATCTAGACATAGTTAATTAAATTTTTTTGATTTTTCTATTTTTTAATTGGTAGAAAATGACATGGTGTAAAATTAATTTGCCAAGTAATAAAAAATAATTTGCCATGTAAACAATCCATGTGCTAGAACTCTCAAATATGAAATTTTTTAATCTTTTTAATAGATATAAATTAATGATGACAATATAATAGTAATAAATTTAAAAGTTAAGATATAAAAATTTACAATTGTTTAAATGATACTGATTTATATTAGAAACAAATTAATTTAAGTCAGATTTTCTTTATAAAAGATACTCCTACTAATAAAAAAAATTTAAATTTGGTTTGTGAGTGAAACTTTCTTTTCAAATGCTTCAATCACCAAAATAAAAAATAAGAATTGAAGATTTAAGTAACGTTTGAAAAAGAGATCATTAATGCTTACATTTTACAAGTTGGATTTTTTTCATGATACGATCCAGGAGACGAGAAAATGGCTTTCTTTGATTTCCTAATTATCGTCGGAAGCCCAAGATACTTTTCATGGCGATCAACCTTCCGAACATTTAACAAAGCTGCCAATGCATCTTTCGTGGATTGAGGAACACCTGTGCTTAAGGACATCTCTGTCTTGCTATAATTGACCCTTTGACACGAAGCTCTATCATATAGGCTAATAATATTAGCAATAGTCGAGCATTCATGCAATGTAGCCCTAGCAAAAAGAATGCTATCTTCCGCGAAAAAAGGTGGGAAAATTTTGGAGCACCCCGACACACTTGAACCCCATATATATCCTTTATAGCAACAGCGGCTAAAAGTAAAGAAGAAAATGCTTTGCACATATAATAAAAAGATAAGGAGAGATAGGATCCCCTTGGCGAAACCCACGAGTAGGAACAACCTCACCAAAAACTTTACCATTGAGCTTGAAAGCAAATGAGACACTAGAGACACAATGGGAAATGCGCCTCACCCAGTTATCACTAAAGCCCCATCTTAAACATAACTTTCTCCAAAAAACCCATTTGACGCGGTTATATGCTTTACTCATATCTAGCTTTAAAGAAAAATGATCTTTGTATCAGCCCTTGTATCGTTTCATAGCATGGAAAGTGTCGAAAGCAACCAAAGCATTATCAGTGATCATCTGGGTAAGAATAAAAGCACTTTGAGTTATCGAAATAATAGAATCAAGAAAAGGTTTGAGCCTATTAGCAAGAACCTTGGAAATCACCTTATAAATCACATTGCAACAATAAATAGGATGGAAATCGTTTAAATCTTTCGGATCATGAAGCTTGGGAATCAAGAAAAAATAGGTTTTATTAATATGCTGCAAATCAAGGTTACCCGTCCACCAACTTTTCACCACACCAATCACCTCACTACCAACAATGTCCCAAAATTTCTGGAAAATCAATGTATGGCAGCCATCAGGGCCCGGAGCCTTTGTTGGATGCATTTGGAAAAGAGCACGTTCCACTTAATCATCAGTGGGATAAGCGTCCAGAGCTGAACTCATATCAGAGGAAACAACATGGGACATACCTTGGAAAGCTTCATTATAATCCGAAGGGGAAGAAGTAGAGAACAAATATCAAAATAGGCCATAACCAAAAGCTCCATAACATGCTTATTCAGTACGCCACACCCCATCATCATTATTGAGACTGTGAATGGTGTACCTCCTCTTTCTAGAAGTAGCCTTGTGATGAAAATATTTTGTATTCTTGTCACCATCCTCTAAGCTGAATAGAACGAGCTCGCAGATACCAGTACGACTCCTCAATAAAATGCAACACGTCGAGCTCCTTAGACAATTGGGCACAAACAGTAATCATCTGGGCATCAAGAGAGAGTTTTTGCGCCTTAGTCAACTTCCTTCCAGTATTACTGTTGGGTTATTCCCTCCCACTTGGAGGAAGGCCCAATTAATATATTTAATTATGGGCTTAATAATAATGGGCTAATAATAATATTATTATTTATTAATTAAAAAAAAAAAGGGCAAAGCTATATAAAGAAAATAGGGCAGCAGCTTTATTTTGAGAATTGAAAACACAATACACGCACAAAAAAAAACAAAAAAACCAGAAACAGGAGCGAGGAGAAGAAAAGGTATCGTGCGTGACTTTCGGCGATCCGATCGAAGACCATTCGTGCTCCGTTTTTCGTCAAATTTTGACACGGTGTTTCTGTCTACCCAATCTACATATTCAACGGTTGGATTGTCGTTTTGTGCATTGTAAGTGGGTAATTTGTATTTTGCCCTAATTTTACCCTAATTGTTATTTTACCACTTTTAGGTGATGTTTTAGGGTTGTTTGGTGTTTGTATTATCTCTAGTATTGTCTGGAGAGGATTTTGGTTGTACCCATTAATTCTATTGGTGATTAGTGGAAGAGTGTGGTACCACTTACGGTCCCGTGGTTTTTTCCCGCATTGGGTTTTCCACGTAAATATCGTGTGTGCTTTACTTTCCGCATTTTTACTTTATTGCGCTTGATTGTGGGATTATTATTATTTTTTTGATTGGATTGGTTATTTTTGCTCATCTAACAACACAAAGGGAGAAAGTGTGTGTATTATATCACCACTTTTCTCAACATAGTGGTATCAGAGCTTGGTTTATATTTTCTTGGGTGATACTCTTGTGTTGGTTTATGATGGATGATAAATCTAGTATGCACGGTATGATTTATTTGGACTTTACCAACTACGCTGTGTGGAAAACTAAGATGGAAGATATTCTTTATGTGAAAGATTTGTATGAACCAATCTTAAATGAGTCTATGCCCACTGGTCAAGATGAAAGTAAATGAAAATTTTTGAATCGGAAAGCGGTAGGAACCATTAGAAAATTTGTTGATGTTAGTGTGCTCCAACATATTTCCAATGACACAAATGCTTATGAATTGTGGATGAAACTTGAGGCTATGTATGAGAGGAAAAACGCCTTAAGTAAAGCGTCATTGATGAGAAAATTGGTAAAGTTAGAATTTCACAATGGTAATAGCATGGTAGTACATTTGAATGATTTTCAAGGTTTGATTAATCAATTGTCTGCTGTGAAAATGTCCTTAGATGATGAGTTGCAAGCACTATTACTACTTTCCTCATTGCCGGATAGTTAGGACACACTATTTGTATCACTTAAC
Source organism: Amaranthus tricolor (assembly GCF_026212465.1). Lineage (NCBI taxonomy): Eukaryota > Viridiplantae > Streptophyta > Magnoliopsida > Caryophyllales > Amaranthaceae > Amaranthus > Amaranthus tricolor. The sequence continues at coordinate 19,257,851 of NC_080058.1, forward strand.
AATTCTACTCCTGATGGTAAGTTGACAATGGAGAGTGTCAAAGCTAGTCTGCTGAATGAAGAGACTAGGAGAAAGGAGATGGGTTCCTCCAATCATTCTGAAGCTCATTATGTTGCACAAGAGTCTAATAGGGGAAGAAGCAAAAATCGACCTTCTCGAGGTAGAGACAATTCCAGAGACAAGTCTAAATCCAAGGGTAGAATTATTTGTCATTACTGCGACAAGCCGGGACATATTAAGAGGTTCTGCAGAAAGATGAAAAGAGACAAGTCAAAAGATAGAAAGGGTGATTCATCTGAGTCGAAGTCTGAAGAGAAAAATACTACAGCTCTAGCAATCAGTGATGACGATTTGCTCTTCATTGGTGATAAAGAGTGTTTGAATGTAGCTGGTGATGACTGCAATTGGGTGATTGATTCGGGTGCTCCGTATCATCTTACTTCGCATCAAGACTATTTCTCGTCCTATACTAGTGGTGATTTTGGTAGTGTTAGAATGGGGAATGATGGGTCATCCAGAGTTGTCGGCAAAGGCACTATTTACTTGGAAAGTTCCACCGGTTGTAAGCTGATTTTGAGAAATGTTAGACACGTTCCTGATATCAGATTGAATCTTATTTCTATAGGTAGACTTGATGAAGAGGGTTACTTCAGCCACTTCAATGATGGTAAGTGGAAGCTCTGCAAGGGGAATCTTATAGCAGCCCGAGGTAAGAAGCAAGGTTCTCTTTATATGATGCAAGCGAAGGTTTGCGCGGATGAGGCAAATGTTGCAGATGAATGTTCTAGTGAGTTATGGCATAATAGACTTGGCCATATGAGTGAGAAAGGTATGCAGATGCTCTCTAAGAAGCAATATCTCCCTGATGTCTCAGGTATGTCTCTTAGATCCTGTGTTGATTGTTTAGCTGCTAAACAACATAGGGTTGCTTTTCATTCTCGCCCCCCATCAAGGAGAAAGTATCCTCTTGATCTTGTCCACACTGATGTATGTTCTATGGATGCTAAATCCCATAGTGGTGCTCTTTACTTTGTTTCTTTTATTGATGATTATTCTCGAAAAGTGTGGGTTACTGTGTTGAAAACCAAGGATCAGGTACTTTCTGCTTTCAAGGAGTTTCAGGCTAGAGTTGAGCGAGAAACTGGTAGAAAGCTCAAGGTCGTGAGAGCTGATAATGGTGGTGAGTACAGAGGCCCATTTGAAAGCTACTGCAAGGGTCAAGGCATCAAGCTTGAGAAAACAGTTCCAAAGACACCTCAATTGAACGGAGTTGCAGAGAGGATGAATAGAACAATTGAAGAAAGAATCCGATGTATGCTCTCTCATGCAAAGTTGTCCAAGTCTTTCTGGGCAGAGGCATTGGTTACAGCTGTGTACTTGATTAACCTTTCACCTTCAAATCCTCTTGATGGTGATGTTCCTCAGAAAGTTTGGACCGGTAAAGATGTCTCCTACAAGCACTTGAGGGTATTTGGATGTCGTGCTTTTGTTCACATTCCTAGAGATGAAAGATCCAAGTTAGATAAGAAGACAAAGCAGTGTATATTTTTGGGGTACTCTGAAGATGCTCTTGGGTACAAGTTATGGGATCCAGTAGATAGGAAAGTTCTCAGAAGTAGAGATGTTGTGTTCTTTGAAGATTAGACTATTGAAGATATTGAAAAGCCAAAGCAACAAACATCCTCTCATACTCCAATCAATTTTGATCCAGTCTTACCGCAGATGACTCCTAGAGTTGAAGGGGGAGATATTCAGGATAATAATGACAATATTGGTGATGATGGTCATGATGATCAACCTGAAGTTGAGCCTCCAGTTGTTGAACCGCAACCACAGCCTGCTGATGTGAGAAGATCTACTAGAGGACCACGTTCTTCTATAAGGTATCCTACTACAGAGTTTGTGTTACTAACTGATGGGGGAGAGCCAGAAGATTTTCAGGAGGCTATGTCACATGAGAAAAGTAAGGAGTGGTATAATGCCATGCAAGATGAGATGAAGTCCTTGCATGAGAATCACACTTATGATCTGGTAAAGTTGCCTAACGGCAAACGAGCACTCAAGAATAAATGGGTGTTTAAGTTGAAGCACGGAGAAGATGGTCAACCACCTAGGTTCAAGGCTAGGATTGTTGTGCGAGGCTATGAACAGAAGAAGGGGATTGATTTTGATGAAATTTTCTCTCCAGTGGTGAAGATGTCTTCAATCAGAGTTGTACTTAGTTTGGCTGCCAGCATGAATTTGGAGATTGAGCAACTTGATGTGAAGACTGCTTTCCTCCATGGTGACCTAAAGGAGGAAATTTACATGGAGCAACCTGAAGGCTTCGAGGTCAAGGGAAAGGAGAAACTTGTGTGTCGCTTAATGAAGAGTTTGTATGGTCTTAAGCAAGCGCCTCGGCAATGGTACAAGAAATTTGAGTCATTCATGGTTGATAATGACTTCCACAAGACATATGCTGATCATTGCGTGTTTGTGAAGAATTTTGCTGAAGGTGACTTTCTCATTCTCTTGTTATATGTTGATGATATGTTGATTGTTGGTCGTGATTCCAATAAGATTGTTGTCTTAAAGGCTAGTTTGAGCAAGTCCTTTGCTATGAAGGACCTTGGCCTTGCAAATCAAATTTTAGGCATGCGTATTTCTCGTGATAGGAAAAATAAGAAATTGTGGATATCACAAGAGAAATACATTGAAAAGATGCTGAAAAGGTTCAATATGAACAATGCTAAGCCTGTGTGTTCTCCACTGCCAGTGCATATGAAATTGAGTTCCAAACAATGTCCTACAACAGATGAAGATAAGAAGAAGATGAAAAATGTGCCTTATTCATCCACTGTAGGTAGTTTGATGTATACTATGGTATGTACTAGGCCTGATATAGCTCATGCTGTTGGGGTAGTTAGCAGGTTTATGTCTAATCCTGGAAAGGAGCATTGGGCAGCAGTTAAGTGGATTCTAAGGTATCTCAGGGGTACTTCTAGAGTAAGTTTATGTTTTGGTCCTGGCGAACCTGTGTTGGATGGTTACACAGATGCTGATATGTCAGGTGATATTGATTTTAGTAAGTCTACTTCTGGTTACATGATGACGCTTGCAGGGGGAGCTGTTTCTTGGCAATCTAAATTGCAAAAATGTGTTGCTCTATCGACTACTGAGTCAGAGTATGTGGCAGCTGTTGAAGCTGGTAAAGAGTTAGTGTGGATGAGGGACTTCCTTGAGGAGTTGGGTTTGGAGCAAGATTTGTTACATTGTGATTGTCTGAGTGCCATACACCTAGCTAAGAATGCTACCTATCATGGTCGAACGAAAAATATACGAAGGAGGTATCATTGGATTCGAGATCAGATAGAAGAAAAAATATTTGAGCTTGTGAAGATCAGTACTCATGAAAATGGATCGGATATGTTGACGAAGATCCTTCCAAGAGACAAGTTAGAAGTGTGCCGTTTGAAAGCGGGACTTGTCATACCCTCCAAGTTGGAGTGAGGGAGAGATTTATTGGGTTATTCCCTCCCACTTGGAGGAAGGCCCAATTAATATATTTAATTATGGGCTTAATAATAATGGGCTAATAATAATAATATTATTTATTAATTAAAAAAAAAGGGCAAAGCTATATAAAGAAAATAGGGCAGCAGCTTTATTTTGAGAATTGAAAAGATAATACACGCACAAAAAAAACAAAAAACCAGAAACAGGAGCGAGGAGAAGAAAAGGTATCGTGCGTGACTTTCGGCGATCCGATCGAAGACCATTCGTGCTCCGTTTTTTGTCAAATATTGACACGGTGTTTCTGTCTACCCAATCTACATATTCAACGGTTGGATTGTCGTTTTGTGCATTGTAAGTGGGTAATTTGTATTTTGCCCTAATTTTACCCTAATTGTTATTTTACCACTTTTAGGTGATGTTTTAGGGTTGTTTGGTGTTTGTATTACCTCTAGTATTGTCTAGAGAGGATTTTGGTTGTACCCATTAATTTTATTGGTGATTAGTGGAAGAGTGTGGTACCACTTACGGTCCCGTGGTTTTTTCCCGCATTGGGTTTTCCACGTAAATATCGTGTGTGCTTTACTTTCCGCATTTTTACTTTATTGCGCTTGATTGTGGGATTATTATTATTTGTTTGATTGGATTGATTATTTTTGCTCATCTAACAACACAAAGGGAGAAAGTGTGTGTATTATATCGCCACTTTTCTCAACAATTACTTATCCTTCTCTTAATTTCCCCAAAAGTTTTGTGAGCCCAACTAGTCAGGTTTTGAGAACACAAATGAATACGGTGATTGATGTCACCACCTGGATTTTCATTCCAAGCATTCTCCACAACATCTCTACAGTCATCACTTGAGAACCAAAAGGATTCAAAACAAAAAGGACGAGCTCCATCAGACCAATCCTGATTAAGGCAAGAATTAAGCAGTATTACTTTATTTAAATACATTTTAATGTAGTTTCTATCTTTTTGTTACGTAATAAAAGCAAACCTATAATATTAAATTCGCTCCATTCAAGCATAGCTAATTATCTTACTTTATTCAAATACATAGTTTCTATCTTTTAGTTATGTAATTAAACTAAATTTTATATTTTATTGGATTCGCTCCATTTAAACACAGCTATTTAGATATTTGATTTTTTTTTAATTTCAATTGATATAATATAACAAGGTGTAAAAATAATTTTTCAAGATTGAAAATAACATGTCATGTAATCCAAACCAAGGAGCGCCACTTGGAAATTTTTATTTAATTATTTTAATTTATGCAAATACATTTTATAACAGTTTCTATCTTTTGTTGTGTAATAAAAAATCTATATTTTAATTAATTCGCCCCATTCAAATATATCTAATTAGATGTTTGATTTTTTTAATTTTATGTTAATATAATCGTCCGAGTTAAAACTAACTGGATATTCACATGTAAATATGAATTACGGGTCACACCTTGGACATTTAATTTAAACCGTTTCTAGGACCTACGACGTTCTAATGATAAAGTAATGAGCAATACCAAATATAATAAATCAGTAGAAGTCTAAAAGTTTACAACTTGAGAAACTACTAGCCTCGTCAAAAACTAATTAATGTCCAAAATATAGCATACTTGTGATCAAAACATAATAAATTTTGTTTAATATATATTTTAAGTTCGGAGGTGATTTGTATGTGTTGATTTGTATGTGTAAAGGATAAAATTCATTGACTTATAAAAGATGATTAAAGGAATTTAATTATTAAAATAAATAAATAAATAAAATTTTGGACAAATGCATTCTGTCTCGGAGGTCGCGCCTCGAGCTTTGGGGTTTGAGTGTGTTTTGTTTTTCGAATCCTTCATCGATTGCATTAAAAGCCGTTTAAATGATAAAAATAATTTTAAATAGTAAATGGACGTTAAAAATTATAAAATTTGGTACCCAATGTAATTAGTGGCTTTTGGACGCAGTGGTGAAGTCAGATTTTCTGTATGAATTTAACTGAGGCCAGTAAAATTACTGGTTGTTTTTAAAAGTTAGGAAATTATTGAGATTATGATTTAATCATTTAAAATTATGAAGTTTAGTGATGCCTCGATGGTATCAAGTGCATTGAATTTGTAAACACGTACTAATACGTGATTTTTTGTATGTGTCTTTGTGTTTAGGACCTCAGTTTGAGATTTTCGTTCGTGAGGTGCTTTGTGTTGATCTATCATGCTACTAAGGTACACACTTAGACCATACTTTTGTAATTGATTATGTAAGGTAATGCTATATTTATTCTATGATATGAGGTTGTATATATCACCAATAGGCATATACACCAAAAATAATTTAAAAGGAGTTTAACTTGGAAATTTGAGGATGATTGTGTTGATTAGCCGTATGAGGTTACTATTGAAACAATCCAAACTAGCGTAAACAATATAATAATATTGTCTACAAAGTACAGCGGAAGAGTTATAGAAGTCTGGGCTGAATCCGACCTGTGGCTCGATAGCCAGAACAACCAATTTCAGAGTATTTGAAAACTTTACATAACTATAATACAATTAATTACAAACCAATTATAAATTAAGTTAATACATTATAAAATACCTAAACTCTTTTAAAATTTTCACAACACATGATTTGCCAAAATATCACGATAAGTTAACTTTCCAAAAGCGATGTCCTTGCTATCGCAACACATGACACATAAAAGAGCAGCACATCCATCCGCACTAAAGTTGGCAACCTGAAAGTGAATCTATCCCCCGTAAGAGATAAGCCCCATCAAAAACTGTCAACAATTGAATTGTTGAGTAATCCAACAAACTATTACATTTATATACAAGTCATTAACAAACATCTCCAATCAAATTCCTTGTTCACTTGGTAACCATTTATAAACTTTATTTTATCCAAGTCCAAACTCTTTTAAAAGACCGTTTGGTATCGACATAAATACGGCTATGAACCTTTAGTTCATAACGAATCAAAATACGGCTATAACTTTACAAGTTAATAGTGAAATAATACAGCAACTGAAACATATGCTTTCATTGCAAAACAAACAAATCTTTATACACAAAACATATTTATTCAAAACTCATTAAAAACAATAATGTAATAACAGTTTAAAACGTGGGAATATAATGAACCGTCAGGAAGTAGGCTTGATCTAAATCTTGAGAACACGGGTGATCGTCATCACCGAAAATACGGCTCTTGCAAGAACGAAACGGGATCGGGGGCTCGAGACCGATCCGAATAACCATTACTTATTATCAAGCTATAGGATTTCACAATAATCCGGATATAAATATCCGTTACCAATTCCCAAAAACGGACATTTTCCAATGTCGAATATTTTATTATAAAACAAAACAAGAATTCACTAAATTTTCTTTTGAAATCACAATCATTACTTAAAATATAAATCAATTCATCATCATTTAAAATACCAATCAATTCATATGTTCCCAAGTTTATACTTGAACTAAACACCCATATTATTCAAATAAGAACCATAACCCAACAATACCAATCCATAAAGGGATAATAATAACCCTAAATTAATCTCAAATACCCAATAAATAACCTTAAACATCTAATTTATTTTATAGTTCCTAATCCCACTTAATAAATTCCATTTTAGTACCATATCAGGACACATGTTAGTAATTCGGTCATAACTTTCTCATAAAAACTCGTATAGAGGCGATTCAAGTGGCTATGCAACCATGATTTAGAGCTCTACTATTCTTATGCAGACACTAAAACCCAGAAACAATCAGAAAGGCCCCGAAAATGACAAAGCAGAAAGCTTATTGTTGATATTCATGACAGTCAGTTGGTATTTCACTATTTTGAACATAACTCTCTCATACGAACTCAATCTGGAGCGATTCAAATGCCCACGTGACCGAGACTCGATGCTCTACAAATATCATGGAGACACCAGAACCCCAAAACGATTCTAACTGTCTCAAAAATAGCAACACAGGTTCAGATAGAACAAAACAAAAACCTCATTGTCGATTTTCATGACAGCCTACTAGTATTTTGGACATAACTCCCACATACGAACTCATTTTTGGCGATTAAAGTGCCCACGCGACCGCGACTCGAAGCTTTAGAAATCATAACCACCCTAAAATAGCCAAAACAGAAAGTTTGGTTTCGAAACTGAAATTTCAAAATCCAAAATACCAAGTTTTATACTAGAAATCAAATAACCCAAATAACCAATACTAATCAACACTACCAAGAACCCAATTACTAATTGAACTCATATACTCAATTAAATTCAAGTTGATGCTTAAATTTGATTTAAAAACCCAAACTAAACTGTTGATTCAATTAGGAACGGGAACAGCAACAAGAGGGGGGGTGAATTGTTGTTGTTGCAAGTTTAAGCGATTGTGCCCTGTTTTTGCGGAATTATTCAAAATAAATAAAGCTTAAACTAAGAGCAAAATAATAAGAGAGACGCATGATTTTACGTGGAAACCTTTTGGGCCTAAACAAAAGGAAAAACCACGACCACTTGGGATTTCTAACAACTTCACTATGTTTAAGGCAATTAGTTACAATTACAATAAACACCTTACTTCACTCGAAGCGAAACAACTAGGCCAACTCTTCACTCTCTAATTGCTTTACTCAAAGCAACAAACTTAGCTTTACAATAAGCTAATCCTCTCTAGCTTCACTAAAAGCTATCTAACTTCCCCCTTAGACTCACCCGAGTCTAATTACATAAACTCTCAAAATCCCTTACAAAAAGGATAGAAATTCTCTAAAATAAATCAAAGAGTTGCACAAGTAAATATTATGAATTAATTGGCAATTTAAAAGCACAAAATATTACTTGTAGAATTTCAAAATCAAACGCACAAAAATTATTTTTCTTTTAAAGCATGCGTTAATTCTCTACTTTAAAAAACCGAGCTAGTTAGCCTATTTATAATAAAATAAATTTCTAAAAATAGAAAAATATTCCAACCCATTATCCTTAGTCATGGATAAATGAATGATGCTGAATGAATCACAAAACGGTTAATACTTCAGCCTTTGAATAAATCAAACAAACGGTTAAGGCAATCAGTAACCGCTATTTCCTGATAACCGCTGTTCCCTGATAACCGCTGTTCCCTAAAGTAGCAGTTTCTTCAGTAGTAATTCCTGTTCCCCAAATTAATGGCTGGAACTTCATGCTATATTTAGAAAACGGTTTTGGTAAAACGGTTATCTTTTGACTAATTCTAAAAACGGTTATCTTTTGACTAAATCTTAGAAAATGGTTATTTTTACTATTTTTAGGAAAAGATTAATTTTATTATTTTTCAGAAAATCCAAAAATAATTAAGACCTAACTGCTGTTCCTACTTTTTAGTAGATCCAAGTTTATCTCCTAAAAATAAGGAATTAATCTTGAAACCACCACGTAAGGAATTTTAGAAATTCTTTTTGCCAATTAACTTTAATAAACTAATGCAACCAATTAATTTAAATACATTAACTAAAAAATAAAAGATAGAATTTATTAGCTAACGTAAATTGACTTCAGTTTGGGAACACTGCGCTGTCTCCAAATTCCAACTTGCTAGAACATCAAACCTGGGAACAGTAGACTTCCTGTCTCCATTTTACATCCCACGTGATATACTCTTCTAGCATCTCTTGAAACCTTTTGACATGTATATTCCCATGAACTAAGCCATAGGTACTATCAACGATCACAATTAATCGGATATCGACCTGCACAAAATCTCTAAACACATATTTGCTAAAGTGTAGTCATCATCAAAACTCAAGAGGTCCAACAAATTCCCCTTTTTGATGATGACAAACTTTTCAAACAAACTTAAAAACAAAATAGAGTAAACCAATGTTGAAGAGTATGTTAGAGATCAAAACAACTCTTCTTAACTAAATATCATGATACCAGTTACTCTAGAAATAATCAAAACAACAACTTTATATTATTTCAGCATAAAATCAAACAATGAGAAAAATGTAGATTTAATCCATAATCATCCATAATCAGAGCTAAAAGAAATCAGCATAAACCAAAAAAAAATTTCAGACACAACTAAACAAAACCAGAAATCAGTATCTTAAACCTTAATGCAATGAGAAACCTAGTTTCAGTGTCAATGAGTAACAACTAACAACTAGCAACACAAACATCAGAAAAACAAACCAGCACCTTAATCCATAAGAAAAACAAAATAGATTTAACTAGATCTCAAACATGCTCAAGCATTATTTAAGTTTGTGCCAAATATTCCCCCTTTTGACATCATTCAAAAAGAAGATAAGCAATCAAACCACAGCACTAAACATATAGTTATAGTCAAAGAGAGAATAAGGATACACAAATTAAAAAGCAATAACAATGAATGCAAGCATGATAAGCAATGACTAATCAAACCTAACAGTTAGTAGCATATGTAAAAAGGTTCATCAAAGTTAACAATGTTTAAGATGTGTACCCCAGCTGGTACTAAAGACAAAGAAATTGTTTGGTGACAGAGATAGTAGCAATGAAACATAAAAGATATTAAAGGAGAACTAGGAAGCAGGAGCATCTTCATCAATATATTCTGTTTCCACCTCCACTGTATCCAATTTAGCACCAAGACGAGCCTCCATTTGAGTCATCTGGTCAGCTAATGAGGCTAGGGAAACACGAATCTCATCTTGAAATTTGAAGAAGCGATCCTGCAAATCATCAAGCTTGAGGAGAATGGAGTATAAGGGGGCAGTAGGAACGGTTGCCTGATCAAAGCTTTGTCTGTGAAATGATGGTGGTGGTGATCTTGGTGTTGGTGATGGTGGTGGTGATGGGAAATGATGGGATGGTGGAGTGGTTGGCTTTGGTGAGGGAAAACTACTGGGTTCAGCCCTAGAGTCATCATCAAGAGCAACTTCAGGTCCCATCCCCTTATCAGAAGGAACAACCTCCTATTCCTTAACTCCAGCTCCTTCTTTCTCCTGTTCCTCCTTTTCAACTTCTTTTTCCTGTTCCTCCTGTTCCTCCTTTTCCTTCCCTTCTTCCTTCTATTTTTCCTTCTCCTTCTCCTTTTCCTCCTGTTCCTCATCATCAGAATCAATCTCAACTTGTTCCACAGCATTTTCAAGGATCCCTTCCTCATTTAATTGAAGGCGCAAATTGCTCAAACATTTTGCACCTATCATGTTACTGGGACCCATTGGAAAATTATAATCACCAAGTGGAACATCAAATTTGGAGAAAATCCATGACAACAAACCACCATAGCCTACCATACATCTTTTGGCTATACAATCATTTAAATGCGAAATCATCAAGGAAGGAAAATTGATCTTTATATTGTTCACCATACAGTAAATCAAGGTTGCATCTCGAAGACTTACCTCACTACGTTTTGAATTTCGTGGTAAAATAAACCTTCGAGCAATGTTGTAGAGTAACTTGTGTAAGGGGGACAAAACATTGTGACTCACTTTACCTCTCTTTTGCCTAACGCCTAAACATCTCCAAACATCCTTCTCATCAATTCCAGAAAACGTAATTTTTGACCCAACATAATAAACATCAAAACCAGTGGCTGGCACTCCTAGCCACTCTCCTAACGTCAAACTATCAAATTCAATTTCAATTTCTTTAATTGAACTAAAACAAACTCCATCATGAATAGAAAAATTAGAGATGAACTCACGCATAATTTCTGGGTAAATGGGATTGCAGCAGTAATCGCCCATGAGTGATTCCCAATGTTGAGTTTGTAGAATTTTGTGAAATTGAGGAAAGTTTGTAGTCTCATACCATTCTTTGTCAAGGCCAAAGCCAACTGACATTTCTTTAGATAGTTCCTCAGCGTTCAAGTAGTGGGTTACCTTGATTTTCTTGACAGAACGTGTTAGAGGTGTCTTGGATCCTCTTGTTCTCTTACGGCCTGCATGAGTTTCCGGGGAGATGGGGGTTCCCTCCTGTTCTTTTGATGAAGACTCAGGCTTAGGAGTGTGAGAAGGTGGGTAGATGACTTGAAGAGGTACAGGTTGCTTCATTTTAGGATTCTGATTCTTGGTCTTTATGGATGTTTTGAGAGAGAAGAGCAAGAGAAATGAGAAAACTGACGGTTTAGGGTTGAGTGAGAAAGAAAAGGTAGTGATGATGAACGATGTAACGTGAGGGAGTAAGTATACTGGGTATGAAATGACGTTGTGAAAGTGGAACAAGACGAGTGAAGTATGATGATGATTCAACTCCTACTTCCTTAAAAAAAATTGCTGGGAAAAAATGTGTTTTTTTTTTTTTTTTTTTTTTTTTTTTTTTTAATATATATATAATAAGAAAATGATAATATTATGCTACTACCGTTTGATCAAAATAATCATGCAATCATAAGAACATTCAAAGTTTATACCTTTAAAAAATGCGTACCTGATCCTTTCAATAATTGATCTTTCAATCAAGTTTATTGTGGTTGATTGATCATTTTCAATTTTTATTTTGTCTCTAAGAATCATATATGACACTTCCTTTAATGCAGCTTGATCATGCCAAGTTCCAATCTCATTTTCTCATGTTGTTCCCTTGGAAGCGGTTTGGTCATGATATCTGCTATTTGCTCGTTAGTGTTTACATGCTTAACAATAATATTTTTATTTTCAACATTATCCTTAAGAAAATGATGCCTAATATGGATGTGCTTTACTCGTGAGTGATGCACTGGATCTTTGGATATGCATATGGCACTGGTATTATCGCAATAAATAGGAACACATGCATACTTAATACCAAAGTCTCTTAGCTGCTGCTTTATCCATATCATTTGGGAACAGCAAGCTGCTGCTGCTACGTACTCAGCTTCAGCAGTTGATAATGCAACAGTGTTTTGTTTCTTGGAACTCCACGAAACTAAACATGAGCCAAGAAATTGTACCATACCTGACGTGCTTTTTCTATTAACAAGATCTCCTGCATAATCTGCATCACTAAAGCCTTTCAAATCAAAGACATCACTTTTAGGATAAAATAATGATAAATCATCTGTTCCCTTTAGATATCTCAAAATACGTTTCACTGCAGTTAGATGTGATTCTTTAGGGTTAGATTGAAATCTCGCACATAGACCAACACTAAATGAAATATCGGGTCTACTAGCAGTTAGATATAATAAAGATCCAATCATGCCTCTATACATAGTTTGGTCAATATTTGTTCCATTTGTATCTTCATCTAATCTTACATTAGTAGCCATGGGTGTATGGTTGGTTTTAGCGTTATTCATGCCATATTTCTTAAGAAGTTCTTTTATATATTTTTGTTGATGAATAAAGATACCATTAGCAGTTTGTTTAATTTGCAAACCAAGAAAGAAATTTAATTCTCCCATCATGCTCATTTCAAATTCAGTGCTCATAAGGTTAGCAAATTCTTTACATAGCAATTCATTTGTGGCACCAAAAATAATATCATCAACATATATTTGAACAACTAATATATTGGAACCTTTATTCTTAAAGAATAAGGTTTTATCAATTTTACCTCTAACAAAGTTATTTTGAATCAAAAATTTTGATAGTCTTTCATACCATTGCCTAGGAGCTTGTTTCAACCCATAAAGAGCTTTATCAAGCTTATAGACATGATCAAGACACGAGGTATTCTCAAAGCCAGGCGGTTGTTCAACAAAAACTTCTTCATCAAGAAAACCATTCAAGAAAGCACATTTCACATCCATTTGATATAATTTAAAGTTCATAAATGCAGCAAAAGAAATTAAAATTCTAATAGCTTCTAACCTTGCTACTGGAGCAAATGTCTCAGTATAATCAATACCTTCTTGTTGATTGTACCCTTTGACCACGAGCCTTGCTTTGTTTCTTACAATTATTCCATGCTCATCTAGTTTGTTCCGAAATACCCACTTCAAACCAATTACCTTCTTGTGTTTTGGTTTGGGTTCTAAATGCCATACTTTGTTCCTTTCAAATTCGTTCAATTCATCTTGCATGGCTACAACCCATTCGGAATCCTTTAGAGCTTCTTCGTGATTTTTGGGTTCAAGTGATGATAGGAATGCAAAATGTGCACAAAAATTTCTCATTTGAGATCGAGTTTGTGTTCCTTTATTCAAATCACTTACAATCAAATCAAGAGGATGGTATTTTTGATATCTCCAAGGTTTTGGCACAAAATCTCTTGTGGGAACAGTAGCATGTTCTGGTTCATCAGCTTGATTAACATTCTGTTCAGCTACTGGATTGTTCTGCTCATCTGTGGGAACAGCTGGATTGGGAACAGTCTGCTGTTCCTGATGTTCTGGCAGTTCCTGAACTTGATCAGTACTTTCTGCTTCTGCTGGAACCGGCTGTTCACCAGCTGTTTCTTGATCATGCACTTTCAATTCTTCATCATCTTCCTCTAGATTTGCAAGACCTATCTTAAAATTATTTGTATCCTGTTCTCTTGACAAAAAGTTAGTTTCATCGAAAATTATGTGAACGGATTCTTCCACACCCATTGTTCTTTTGTTATAGACTCTATATGCCTTACTTTGAGATGAGTAGCCAAGAAATACTGCTTCATCACTTCTTTCATCAAATTTACCTATATTCCGTTTTCCATTAACATGTACAAAACATTTGCATCCAAACACACGAAAATAGGCAATATTTGGTTTAACACCTTTAAACAGTTCATAGGGTGTATTAGAAGTGATTGGTCTTATCAATACTCTATTTAAAATATAACATGCAGTATTAACAGCCTCGGCCCAAAAATTTCTAGGTAAACCACTAGCAATCAACATAGTCCTAGCCATTTCTTCTAAAGTTCTATTTTTCCTTTCTACTACACCATTTTGTTGTGGTGTTCTAGGGGCGGAAAAATTGTGACTTATTCCATGTTCATTGCAATAACTCATAAAGCTTGAATTTTCAAATTCTTTACCATGATCTAACCTTATGTGAACAATTTGATTATTGGTAGATTTTTGTATTTTGTTAGCGAAAGAAACAAACTCATTAAAGGCTTCATCTTTACTAACTAGAAATAAAGTCCATGTAAATCTACTATAATCATCAACAATAACAAACACATATCTCTTGCCACTACGGCTTTGTATTCTCATAGGTCCACACAAATCCATATGTAATAATTCAAGCGTTTTTGAGGTGGTCACAACATTCTTTGGTTTAAAAGATGACCTTACTTGTTTTCCTTTGGCACAAGGATCACATATTTCATCCTTAAGGAATTTTATAGATGGTAGTCCTCTAACTAGGTCTTTAGATCTTAATGTATTAATCAATGAATAACTAGCATGACTTAGACGCTTATGCCAAAGAAGTGGGTCGTCTTCTATAACACTTAGACACGTTAGACTGTTTCTGGGAACAGTGTCCAGGTCCACCACATAAGTGTTCCCTTTTCTGATTCCCTCAAGAATGATGTCTCCTGTGTCGTTCCTAGAAATAATGCACTTTTCAGAAGTAAAGTTTACAGAGTTACCCTTATCACAAAATTGAGAAATGCTGAGTAAGTTGTGTTTCAAATTCTCGACTAAAAATACATTATCAATGGCGTGGGAACATGACCTTCCAACCTTTCCTTTGGCGATTATCTCACCCTTCATATTGTCACCGAAGGTTACTGTTCCCCCATCATAGGCTTCAAGTGAGAGAAATTTAGATTTGTCACCCGTCATATGCTTGGAACACCCACTGTCGAGATACCATGAGCTGTTCCCCCTCACTTGGACCTGTAAGATAATTAATTGTTAATTATAGGAACCCAGACTTTCTTGGGTTCCTTGTCGATCTTACATGAATCATATTTATCAATTTGAATGTTATCGACATAGTTTTTGTTAGAGACAGTATACTGTTCCCTTTTGGTGCACTGTTCCTTCAGATGGCCAGCTTTTCCACAAAAGGTACAGTACTTGTCTCTAGGAAGATCAACGTAAGCTTTCTTACTTTTATTATTCTTAAAATATTTTAGGCCTTGTGATTTCTTACTTTTAGCATCTAGAATCCATTTGGGAGTTATTTTGATTTTCCCTTTTTCTCTTGAATTTAATTCAAGATTGTCATTGTTGTTACGGTTGGATTCCGAATTCATTTTTAAATATTGAAAATCATTGCATAAATCTTTGGTAGATGCATCTATCAATTGCTCATTTAAGCCTAATAATTTGTATTGCGATAGCTCAATGTTAAGAATAACATTTTTCTTCTTAAGTCTCTCCATATTTTCCTTTAGGATTATATTTTGGTCCAACAAACCGAAAAATCTGTTTTGGACATCATGTCTAAAGGTGTTTATGTATGAGACATGGTCTTTGCTTACCTTAAGTTCCTTTTCTAACTTGAGACACTTATCATTGCAATTTTCAAGTTTAACTTGTGTCTCTTTTAACAACTCTTTTAATTCATTTTTACTTAGATTGAATGAATGGTCAGAAAATGAATTAGAAATATTTACCTGCTTCTCCTTGCCTTTATGCGTAGCCATGAGACATAGGTTAGCTGTCTCCTCTT
Organism: Amaranthus tricolor; assembly: GCF_026212465.1. Classification (NCBI taxonomy): domain Eukaryota; kingdom Viridiplantae; phylum Streptophyta; class Magnoliopsida; order Caryophyllales; family Amaranthaceae; genus Amaranthus; species Amaranthus tricolor. Next base: position 19,273,861 of record NC_080058.1, read on the forward strand.
CTTCGGGAACAATAGTTTCATTCTCACTTTCAGTTTCTCCCCATGCAGCAATCATGGCCTTACGAAAGTCAGTCTTGTTAAAATTTTCTCTGTTCAACGGTCTTCTTGAATCTCTTGTCTTTCCCTTGCCCTTTTCATTCTTCCATGTTGGGCAATCCTTGATGAAGTGTTCGGTACTTCCACATTTGTGGCATTCAAGATTTTTTGTTCTTCTTTCTTTGTTGTTTCTTTGATTTGCATACCTGCTGTTCCTGAAGAACTTCTTGAATTTTCGTACCAATAAAGCAGCCTCTTCCTCATCACATTCTGATTCGTCCTGTTCCCCCGCTGCCAGAGCCAGTCCCTTGTTCCTGGAACTGTCTGCTGTTCCCAAATGCAATTCATGCGTCATTAGGGAACCAGCCAGCTCCTCTAGATTGAACTTAGTAAAATCTTTGGACTCTTGTATAGCAGTAACCTTGGCCCTCCAGCGCTCATCTTGAGGAAGGCTCCTTAGAATCTTCCTTACTTGTTCATCAGTGGGAATTATTCTTCCAAGAGAAACAAGCTCATTTGTTATGTTGGTGAACCTAGTGAACATCTCTTGGATACTTTCTCTTGGCTCCATAACAAATCTCTCGTATTTAGACATTAACAAATCAATTTTGGACCGTTTTACTTCACTTGTTCCCTCATGGATAACAGCAAGCAGGTCCCAAATTTGCTTAGCGGATTTGCACCCCATAATTCTATTATGCTCATTTGGTCCAAGACCACAATGAAGTAATTTTATAGCAAGAGCATTTAATTCCATTTTCTGAAAATCTTCTTTTTCATATTCGGTTATAGGTTTGGGAACAATTTCATTGTTGGAGTTAGTAGTGGTTACCTCAAAATCTCCGATTTCTATGACTCTCCAAACTTGATAATTTTCCGCTTTGATGAAGATCTCCATCCTATTCTTCCAGTATGTATAGAATTTTCCATCGAACATTGGCGGTCTTTGAGTTGAATACCCTTCTTCCATTCGCTCGTTCATAATTGACATTTTTCGGGAACACCAGAATCTGCCCTCAGGGTTTCCTGATCTTCTGGGAACAGGGCTCTGATACCAATTGTTGATTCAATTAGGAACGGGAACAGCAACAAGAGGGGGGGTGAATTGTTGTTGTTGCAAGTTTAAGCGATTGTGCCCTGTTTTTGCGGAATTATTCAAAATAAATAAAGCTTAAACTAAGAGCAAAATAATAAGAGAGACGCATGATTTTACGTGGAAACCTTTTGGGCCTAAACAAAAGGAAAAACCACGACCACTTGGGATTTCTAACAACTTCACTATGTTTAAGGCAATTAGTTACAATTACAATAAACACCTTACTTCACTCGAAGCGAAACAACTAGGCCAACTCTTCACTCTCTAATTGCTTTACTCAAAGCAACAAACTTAGCTTTACAATAAGCTAATCCTCTCTAGCTTCACTAAAAGCTATCTAACTTCCCCCTTAGACTCACCCGAGTCTAATTACATAAACTCTCAAAATCCCTTACAAAAAGGATAGAAATTCTCTAAAATAAATCAAAGAGTTGCACAAGTAAATATTATGAATTAATTGGCAATTTAAAAGCACAAAATATTACTTGTAGAATTTCAAAATCAAACGCACAAAAATTATTTTTCTTTTAAAGCATGCGTTAATTCTCTACTTTAAAAAACCGAGCTAGTTAGCCTATTTATAATAAAATAAATTTCTAAAAATAGAAAAATATTCCAACCCATTATCCTTAGTCATGGATAAATGAATGATGCTGAATGAATCACAAAACGGTTAATACTTTAGCCTTTGAATAAATCAAACAAACGGTTAAGGCAATCAGTAACCGCTATTTCCTGATAACCGCTGTTCCCTGATAACCGCTGTTCCCTAAAGTAGCAGTTTTTTCAGTAGTAATTCCTGTTCCCCAAATTAATGGCTGGAACTTCATGCTATATTTAGAAAACGGTTTTGGTAAAACGGTTATCTTTTGACTAATTCTAAAAACGGTTATCTTTTGACTAAATCTTAGAAAATGGTTATTTTTACTATTTTTAGGAAAAGATTAATTTTATTATTTTTCAGAAAATCCAAAAATAATTAAGACCTAACTGCTGTTCCTACTTTTTAGTAGATCCAAGTTTATCTCCTAAAAATAAGGAATTAATCTTGAAACCACCACGTAAGGAATTTTAGAAATTCTTTTTGCCAATTAACTTTAATAAACTAATGCAACCAATTAATTTAAATACATTAACTAAAAAATAAAAGATAGAATTTATTAGCTAACGTAAATTGACTTCAGTTTGGGAACACTGCGCTGTCTCCAAATTCCAACTTGCTAGAACATCAAACCTGGGAACAGTAGACTTCCTGTCTCCATTTTACATCCCACGTGATATACTCTTCTAGCATCTCTTGAAACCTTTTGACATGTATATTCCCATGAACTAAGCCATAGGTACTATCAACGATCACAATTAATCGGATATCGACCTGCACAAAATCTCTAAACACATATTTGCTAAAGTGTAGTCATCATCAAAACTCAAGAGGTCCAACATAAACCATAAATACTAAACTACTACAAAAATTCAACAATCATTGTTTATACTTAAGAACATAAAACTACTTTAAAACATTCAATTTATACTTAAATAAAATAGTTTGTGATTACCTTGATGAGAAATTTCTTCAATTAAAATTCAAAATCCAACTTCAAACACAAAAGGGATGGAGATGGTGATAGTACTAGATGTGTTCTCCTTCTTCTACAATGGTAAAACAAACATCAATTTTTCAGATTTTGAGTTTATGCTTTGGAAGAGGATGAATTTTCAGAAATTTTACTCTAATTGATAGTGAAGGAGAAAGGGGAACGGAGTATATAGGTTTATAATTGATAGTGAAGGAGAAAGGGGAATGGAGAATACAGGTTTATAAATAAGGAGTTAAATTGATAAATCATAAATTACGTGGAAAAATTATGGGTGACTCAAATATGAGATTCACCCATATTTTTCGTCATATAATTTATTTGGTTCCCAAAAATAATAAAACTAATATCTAAAAATCGTAGTAAAATTTTACTTTTAGAATGACAAACTCATTTTACTTATTAAAATAATAATTTTTAACAGAGACGTTTTTATAACTGTTTTAATATTGGATTTTAAAATATTATTATTCTCGTTCCCGTGGTGTTTTTGGATCATTACAGTCACTATGGGGGTATGCATACTTTACCCTTTGACGAACCAAGCAGGATAGACAACGTCTTAGGTCGGAGGTTGCCTTGGGATTAGCTCTCCCAATTCCTCCAAACTTTGGTAGTACTCTGGCAACCCGAACTGGACGAGTAATGACATGAGTTGAAATTGAAAAGTCAAATATGACATCTAAAATGATTAGAGCCTTTGCATATTAGGATGAACTCATTAGTTATATTTAACCTATATATATAATATACTGTATGAAGTCTCTAATGTGTACTGGTTTGTGTTCTTTGGTACGTGCTATGATTTTGTCATTCGACAACTAGGAGGTTAATTTGCAGGTGGGGTTGTTGCGTGAGGAATCAAACGATAGAACTTGTAATTAAGCTGACTGTCGCATCCAAACTTAAAATATTTGTTGAATGAACTTTATTATGTTTTATCGCAAGTATGCTTTATTTTGGACATTAATTAGTTTTTGACAAGGCCAGTAGGTTCTCAAGTTGTAAACTTTTAGACTTTCGTTGATTTCTTATTTTTTTTCACTGCTCATTTATTTATTTATCACTAGAACGTCCCCGGTCCTAAAAACGATTTAACTTAAATGTCTAACGTGTGACTGAAATTAATATTTACATGTGAATATTCGATTTGGTTTTACTCGAACTATTACACACCTATACTGATTGATAAGAAAAATTTATGACTTATATTCAATGGTATGCATGGTCGTGCACTCTTTAAGACCAAATCAAGGTGTTTCATGTGTTTTCAAGCGTTTAGAATTGAGAACCATTCAATGCTAGTTATTCCATGCTTTTAATCTTAATTAGCTAGTTTTTGTATAATCATCTTGCAAACTTGTACCAGGGATGATATGCAAGTAAAATTATACGGGTTTTGCTTCGCATTTGTCTTAGATGGGCCCGGTATGGGTATAATTATATATGGTGGGTAGTGGGTGGGTATAAATATGGAAAGTCTTACCCGCCATGAGTAGTGGGCAGGTGGTGGATATGAGGTCTTACTCGCCCCATACCCATCTGTCCCCCCCATAGTCATCATCCCTATATCTACAACGTAGTAATTTATATCAATTGTGTATATAATTATTGAAAAATATTGACAAAAATTAAGAATATTGATTTTATTTAGGGTAAATTGTTAAAAATAAACCAATATTTGCTCGATCCGCTGAAAATAAATTCACCTATATTATTTTCAAATAAACTTATCTATCATTTATAACATCTTCAAAGCTTCTATATGATCAAATAATTAGGAATAAACAATATAGTTGAGTTTATTTTCAACAATTATACCAAATAGCTAAATTTATTAATTAATAGGTGAGTTTATTTTTAGCGGATCTAGTAAATGCTTGTTTATTATTTACAATTTACCCTTTATTTGATTACATTGTATGGTTGTTTATTAAATTTATTAATTAATAGTCATCATCCCTATGCTTGTTTATTAAATTTTTAAGAATTTATGATGTACATAGTGGGTGGAAATAAGTTTAAATGCATATCCAGGTGGGTAGACGTGATATAAAAAATTTAGCCACCATGGGCGGTGGGTATGAAACTTTTAAGTGAATATATATAGAGGGGAGGTCATACATAGAGGTGTTCATTCGGGTCATCGGGTCGGTTTCGGACGGGTGTAATTCGGCTCGG
>NC_080058.1:19283768-19306268 GCF_026212465.1 Amaranthus tricolor
TTCTTATTCAGGTGCCACATTTTTGATAATTTCAACTACTACATTCTTTAACTTCTGCAAGTCATTGAACAACTGGGTTTTCTTGCATTTCAATTCAATTTTACATTCCCTTTCGTTTATGGATTCTTCTCAAGCATTTCTCATTTGGGTTTGTCACATTCAAAGATCTTAGGGGTTTTGATTGCTGGTAAAACAAGAAGCACATCTCCTCATGCAACAATTTGTCTAGTTTATATGCCATTAGAAATGTTTTTCATTAATGGGTTCAAATTAAGCATTGCTAATATGGATTTCTAATTTTGATATATGCTACCTTCAAAGATTTTAGGTGTTTTGATTGTGGGTATTTTATATTTTTTGAAAATTATAGTTTATATACCATTAGAGTTGTTTGTCAATTATGGGTTCTAATTACATTTCTCTAAAGGGAATTTGTCACTTTCATAATTGATTGGTTTTTGATTGTGGGTATTTCGTATATTTTCAGAAAATTATAGTTTATATGCCACTACACTAATTTAAAGTGTTTTTATGTTGAATTTTCCAGCTTCATGGTTGAAAATCTCTGGATTTTGGTGAAGGGTTGATTAAAAAGGAGATTAATTTGTTGGAAGTTGTTATACATCTGCCGAAGGATTGTATTTGTAGGTAAAAGTTTGGGGTTAAAAACTTGATATTTGTATATTTTATATTAGGTGGATGTATAAGTGATGGATGTAAATTTTTAGGATAAAAAACTTGATATTTGTATATGTTAATTTGGTGGATGTATAAGTAATGGATGTAAATTTTTGGGGTTAAAAATTTAATATTTGTATATTTATATTTGGTGGATGTATAATTAGAAAACTGAAATTGGACCTAATTTGCTAAAATTAGGTGAAAAATTGATTCGAATTTATAACAGATCGATTAACAATCGGTTCGGGTTGGTATCAGTTCGGGTTAAAAATAGTTCGATTAATAATCGATTCGGGTTTGTATCAGTTTGTGTTAAAAATAATTCGATCTTAATCGGTTTTAGTCAGGTTGCATTCGGTTATGTGCATAATTCGGGTCGGATTTGACTCGGGTCGATCACTGTTCAGTTCGGGTAACATCGGTTAAGGTTTATATGTCGGTTAAAATTCGGTTGCAGTTCGAGTTCTATTTTGCCCTTTTCGGTTATCAAACGGTTCGAGTGAAGTATCGGTTCGGGTAATTGTGGTTCGGTAAACCTAAAAAACTTACATTTTTTCGGGTCGGATAATTTTCGATTCCGAGTAAAATTTTTGGATCGGGTTTGTTTTGAACAGCTCTAGTCATACCACATACATAGCCCATTTTTCCATCCCTACTTGTTACACTTTTGGTAGGGTGGCTTTTTGTTTATTAGTATGGGTTGGATTTTATATTTCCTAGGGATTAGCAAATGTTTGTTTTGAAAAAATTGGATACTTCGTATTTATATCCTGTTTTATGTATGTATTTATCCCCTAGTTGACCATCAATATTATACCTTTGTTATGTTTTGTAGACTCAATTAGGAACAGGAACAGCAACAAGAGGGGGGGTGAATTGTTGTTGTTGCTTAGTTCAAGCTTTTTGCCCTGTTTTGCGGAATTGATTGAAATAAACAAAACTTAAACTAAGTGCAAAATAATTAAAAGAGACAAACGATTTTTACGTGGAAACTTCTGGGCCTAAACAGAAGGAAAAACCACGACCCCTTGGGATTTCTAAAACTCCACTATATTTAAGGCAATTAATCACAATTACAATAAACACCTTACTTCACTAGAAGCGAATCTCTAGGCCAATATCTCTCTCAAATTGCTTCACACAAAGCAATGAACTTAGCTTTACTAAAAGCTAAACTCCACACTAGCTTCACTCAAAGCTAACTAAATTCCCCCTTAGACTCACTCGAGTCTAATTACAAATACTCTCAAAAACCCTTACAAAAGGATAATAATTCTCTAAAATAAAATCAATGAGTTGCTCAAGAAAATATTATAAAATTAATTGGCAATTTTAAGAACAAAATATTTCTTGTAAAATCCAAAAATCGTATGAAAACTCTTAAGCACAAAACGTTGGATTTTCTTATCTCTAAAAACCGGAATTAACTTGCAATTTATAGAAAATAAGATTCCTAAGAAAATGGAATAATCCAATCCATTATCCCATTATCAAATGATCATGGGAGTAATGTGGATAATGCAGCCATACGGTTATTTGACTAAGTCAAACCAGACAGAAATAACCGCTGTCTTCTGTTCCCTTCAAGCAGCAGTTTCTTCAATAGCTGTTCCTGTTCCAGTACTAATTGCTGGAACGTTTTTGCTATTAATAGAAACGGTTAATCTTAGTGGGAATGGTTGCTTGCTAATTTTTAGGAATAAAAACCAGTTAAGAAGATAGCTAAGACTAATTCAAATCAGTTAGTTCTATATTTAACAAATCATGGATTTACTAAAAATAGATCCTAAAATAAAGGATCTTAAAAATAAAAATGTTAATTCATTTTATTTAAGAAAAACGATTTGCCAATTAATTTAATAAATTATTACTGCAACAAATTAATTTTATTAAATACATTAACAAAAAAAATAATAATTAAAATATGATAATCAGAATTTTTAGTCAACGTAGTCAACCTTCAGCTCAGGAACAGTGTGCTGTCTCCAGACTTCAGTTTAGCTAGAACATCCAACTTGGGAACAGTAGATCTGCTGTCTCCATTTTACATCCCAAGCGATATACTTCTCCTAACATCAATTGAAACATTTTGACATGTACGTTTCCATAAGCTAAGGCATAGGTACTATCAACGATCATAATCATAATCGGATATCGACCTGCACAATCTCTAAAAACATGTTCGCTTAAATAAAGTGTAGTCATCATCAAAACTCAAGAGGTCCAACATGTTTATCTCATGACTGCTTTGTTTGGTATTATCTCATGACTTTATGCTTTGTTTGGTATTATTTGCATGTGTCACGTCTTTTTGAGCCATTGAACCTTGAAACGGGTACGAACAAAGATGTGCAAGTGCAAAGCCAAAGACCAAAGCCAAGCCCAGAGGCCTATTTTATAACTTTCATGCGCCCCCACGACATTTGGCCTAGTTGTGCAATATGCATCGAAGAAAGCTGAAAATTGTAGCTTCTCGCTTGCTTTCTGTAACAATTAAACCGAACAATTAATTAATTTAAAATTTTAAAAGATAATAAAAATATGGGCATTCAAGGGGGTGGCCTGTTGTGTAGAGGTTTGTGGAGGAGTCATGTAACTCCTCTCAAATTACATGGTTAATAGCGATTAACGTGGCATTAAAGGTAGGTAATTATTCCTTGAATTTACGAATAAATTAAACTTTAAAAAGTCACATAATGCTTTTGAGTAACATCATAAAAATCTGAATAATTCATCACTTCTTCCCCTTGTTTTTTTCGGCCACATAGAGAAAAAGAGAGAAAAAGTGAGAAAATTTGTTGAGTGGTTTTTGGATGATAAAATACTTTAATTCAAATCTTTAATCCTTAAAATAGTAAGTTCTTGATCCATTATTCTTTTACAGAATATAATTTGTTAAAAGAATTTTGTTTATAGCAATGTTTTAATTATTTTTTGATTTGGATTATAAATACCACAAATCTTATGTAAATATTATCAGTGAATCTCCTGTGCAACAATCGCACACGTGCAACCTCTATCAACCCAACCCAAAAAGTTTTTCAAACCTTAAAATATTCATTTCAAGATATAAAATGTTAATTTCAATACTTAAATTGCCAATTTCAATCATTAACCCCAACAAAAGCCCAACCAGTAATTTATTTTTTTTATAATTTTTTTATACTCCCTCCTGTTCTTTTTATTTGAGACATTTGGGTTGGGTACAGATATTAAGAGTAGGAGGTGGCCACTAAAAAGGTGGTAGTTGTGGTATTTTAAGTAATTGGATTAATTGTTAATAATTTTCTCCTTTTTATTAAATAAAGTAGATAGAATTGAATTTTGGAGCGAAAATTGGGTTTCACATTTCCAATAAAATTAATTGACAATAATACATTTTCGGGTTTTTTTAATTAACAAAGCATAAAAGTACATAACTTAAATTACAAAAAGTTACATAAACTAAATTACACATTATAAATTGAAAAAATAAACTAAGTCTTCAATTCTTCCTTGATTTTTCTTCAACGTTTTTTGAACGGCAACCGAAAACGAACAATCCTCTCGCCACATGCGCATGCGGATATTAAATTTTTTCATTGACTTCAGATTTAGAAGAAAAACAAACAAGGTATGCATTTAGTGTTCAAAATTGATTAAATAACTACGAAAAAAATGAACATTTTAATTTTGAAATAAAGCCATCAAACACTGGAATCAACCATGATACAAAGAACACAGCAAATCAGTAACATCATAAGACAGTGAAGAGGCGCCAATTCTAAACAGGAAGCAAGAGTAAACAAAAACCCAAAATTTTCAGAATGGCGCCAAGGAAGAGAACAAAAACACCAACAAGTAAAAATTAAAGGTTCCAAATCCTAAAACCAGGAAGGGAACGAAACAACAACTATATAAAGAGAGCATTAAATAAAGAATAAATCATCACTAATATATTTCCACTAACCTAAATTCAAGTACAACCATGGAAAAATCAAGAGATCTAGATAATGACATAGTGTTTAGAGAGGCAACAACACTTGATGGATTTAGTTTCCACTTAGTGTAACAACCTCCTGACTCACTAGATATGAATGTGTTAGATTTAGGATTTTTTAGGTCTATACAAAACAATGCTTGCAAGGGAAGAGAGACTTTCACATTGTTTAGGGGTACGAATGGAAATTATTTACGAGGCACTTCGTTATTTGGACACAAAGGTGGATTAAAGTACATTTGAGGTCATCTTAATTCACTTGGGAATCAAAGATGAACAATTTTTTCATTAACAACAGTTAACAACATCACCAACAGAAACACTAGCGACAACAGAATTACCAGCATCGATAGAAACAACAACACCAACAGAAACACCAACACCAACAGAAACAACAGCACCAACAGAAACACCAGCAACAACAGAAACACCAACAGCAACAGAAAAACCAGCACCAACAGAAATAACAAAGGAAACAACAACACCAGCAACAATAGAAACATCACCAATAACAGAGGAAATAGCAACAACAGAACCAGCAACAGTGGCATACGCATCAACACCAAAACAACTCGCACCAATAGCATGAACACAAGTATCATGTATATAAGACAAATATGAGTATACTTTTGGGTTACATGTTTATACTTACTTTTGGGTGAACTATGTTAGGTAAATATTTAGGTGTAAACATGATGTAGCAAGAAAAAAATCATCAAGTTGTTTAACCATAAACATTTAAATGAAAATGACAGCTTCAACAGATTATTGATGGCTTCAAAAACAAAATCGAAAAAATTCATCTCAGAGAACAAAATGTTCTCATCAAAAATACCCCATAAACCATAGTAATTGCCTCCTGAATCTGGTAAGAACATAGCCTCCTGAACATGATGTTTGGTGGCTTATGAACTGAAAATCCTATATTGGTGGAAAAACAAGTTGATTTAGGGTTTTAGTAGCTATAATCAAATGTTTACTCTAAAAAAACAATCATAGGGAAAAAAATTAGAACACCAACATAGACATGCGTACCATAAAAAACACATACACAAAATCATCATAAGTCAAAAAGGAAAGATGTATCCATATGAGAAAATGGTCCTCCAACATCAAAATCAGACACCAAATCATCATCATCAAGTGATTCTTCATCTGAGGAAGGGAATAAGTTCTCAATATAAAGATCTTCCAGATCTAGTTGTAAATCAAACAAACCCTCAATTTCTTCATCCTTAGAAGTTAAAGTTCTTCCCCAGTTAGGATTCGTTTCAATAGAGCTCGTAGTAGAGGAGGAGCTCGATTGTAGAAATCAAACCAAGGATTAGGAGGACAACCTATATCACTATCTTGGGATGAAGACAACCAAGAAAGACAAGAACTTGGTGACTCCATATCCGAAAACCTAAAGGCATACACAAAAAAACCCAAATTTGAAAAACCCCAAACGTATTAGGATATCAATCAAACACCATAAAAGAGAGAAAAGAGAGAGGGATGAAGGAAAATCGACACACAAAGTGAAGAAGGAGGAAGATGAAGGAGAATCGAGACACATAGTAACAATGGAGATGAAGGAGGAAGAGAAAAAGATGAGACACACAGGGACGATGAAGAGAGAGAGAAAGCATTAGGGTTTCAATCAGGATGAGGATGTGGGGAGTGATTTTAAAAGGGAAGGAATCATTAGGGATGTTAATGACTGATTATGAAAATAATTAGTTTGGGTAAGTAGTGTAAGCGGGGGTATTTTGGTCATTACGTGTGTGAAGTAAGGGTATTTAAGTAAAAAATTCAATGACAAAAAAGGAAATGGGATAAGTAAGATGACTTTACCGAATAAGAAAATGGGACAAGTAAAAACAATAAGAGGGAGTATAATATTTTTCAATCAAAATTTGAGACTTAAAAGGCCAAATCCAATATAAAGTAAAAATTAGGGGTGTTCAAAGAAAATCGATTTGCAATACCCGACCCAGAATATCACGTATCTGGTTTTTAAAACTGGATAATTAACCCGAATTTCCAAAAGGGGATATTTTGAACCGGGTACTCGGTTTATAAACCGAATATTCGGGTCGGATCCGGATACCATTTTTATAAATCCGGATACCTGATATCCTGTTTTTTTGTTTTTTTTCGAAAAAAATAAAATTAAAGTGAGGCAGTGAGTGAGGCAGCAGCTTGGGATTTGTTATCTCTAAACCTAATTTGTATTCATGTATTGCAGTTCATCACCATCAGCGTCGTCCACTCCAGACTCTTCCCTTCTTTAATCTTCATCATCATCAGTGTCGTCCTTCATCAGTTCATTACAATCTTCGTTCTTCATCTTCGTCCTTCATCAGTATCACCATCTTCAGTAATCAATCTTCATCACCAGACGACAGTGTCAGTCAACTTCTTCATCTTCTTCACAGGTATTTTACTTAAATTTTAAGTCTTATTCCTAATTTTAGTTGTTTTTAACTTTATTTTTAATATTTTGAATTCAAATTCTGATATTTGTTTATTCAATTTATTTTCAAACCCTCTTTACAATTTTAAGTTGAAGATCTACATGGATTCTTACCCACCACCATCTGGATTTTTGGTAGCTCTTTATCATTTTTATTTTGCCATTTATCTTTGATATTTGTTTCTGATATTTGTGTGACTTAAATGCTAATGTAATATTTTGAATTCAAATTCGAATATTTTTTTAACTTGTTTAATTTATTCAATGTTTTTTATGTGTATGATGATGGTAGATTATATATAACTAAATTCTGCTTGTATATGATGATGGTAGATTATGATGATAATTGATGATAATTGATAATTGATAATCTCTTTTCAATTGATCGTGATGATGGTAGATTGGTAGGCTTTATGATGTTTTTGACGAGGAAAATCAATGCTTTTGATAATTGATAATTGATAATTGATAATTGATAATTGTGATGATTGATGATGGTAGGCTTTAATATTCTGTTTTATATTTAACTTGTACATTATGATGATAATGATAATTGATAATCTCTTTTCAATTGATTGTGATGATGGTAGATTGGTAGGATTTATTTAACTTTACAATAATGGTTATTTAATGTAGTACGAATTCACTTGTATTTTTAAAGTTTATCTAATAAGTGAAAGTGTGAAATAAAGATGTCCTAATTTAAGCAAATGGAAATTCTTTAATATATGTTTTGTATAGATGATGGGGTCGTCTTTTGATGATAATGGAAATTCACTACCGAATGAAGGAACTCAATTTGAAGAGAGTGTTGATCGCTTGTTCGATGAGGATGAAGATACAAGATCACCAATCAAAAAACAGAAAAATCTACGTCGTGTAACTACTGGTGTAATAGGTCAAAATGGTGGGATCATTGCATAGTTGATGAATTGGATTCGACAATTGCTAATTATAAGTATTGCAAAACTTCTATTATTTGTCCTAGCAAAAATGGAACAACTCTTTTGGCTAATCATACTAAAAGATGCAAAAAATATCCTCTAAATTTGGATATGAAGCAAAAGAAAATTGAATTTGATATTGCTAGAAGAGTCAATGAGGATGGTAGTGTTGATAGTGTTGGTGTTCCGAAATTGTGGGAATTTGATTATTATTTGTGTAGGAAAAACCTTGCTACAATGCATATTGTGGATGAATTTCCTTTTGCTTTTGTTGAACGTGAAGGATTTCGTGAGTATTGTAGGGCTTTGAATCCTTTATTTAAGATTCCTTCTCGTAGCACTACCACTAAAGATTGTTATAGTCTTTTCATTAAAAATAGAAATGAGTTGAAATCGTTTTTTCAAAACTTTAAGTCACGAATTTGTCTAACAACAGACACTTGGACATCAAGGCAAAACTTAAGTTATATGTGTTTGACTTCACATTTTATTGATGATAACTGGAATATGCAAAAGAAAATCATAAACTTTTGTCCTATTGCTGGTCACAAGGGAATACTTATTGGCAGAGTTGTTGAAAAATGCTTGATTGATTGGGGTTTGAAAAATATCATGATATTGATCGTAGACAATGCAAGTTCAAATGACATAGCAACCAATTACCTTAAGAAAAGACTTAACATTTAGGATACTGGTTTGTTGGAGGGTCAATACCTACATATGAGATGTGCATCACATATTTTGAATTTGATTGTGAAAGATGGTTTGAATGAAGTTGATTTTTCTGTTTTGAAAGTTCATGCTCTTGTAAAGTATGTAAGGTCTTCTCCTGCTAGGCTTAAAAAGTTTAAAGAATGCATAAAAGAGGAGAAAAAGGAGAGCAAAAGCCTTGTTGTTTTGGATATTGAAACTAGATGGAATTTAACTTATCTAATGCTTGAATCTGCTATCAAATTTAAAAAGTCATTTTCTTCTTTATGCATGAAAGATTATGTTTTAGTTAAGTTACTTAGGATGTTTCGTGGTGTTCTTACTGAAGAGGATTGGAAGAAAGTGTCTACTTTCTTACCTTTCTTGAGTGTTTTTCATGATGCAACTTTGAGATAATCTGCCTATCATTATGTAACTTGCAACTCTTATGAACATGAGATTTTTGGGACTAGATTATTTCTTGCCAACAACATGAGTGCTGATGATAAGGGTATGAGGAAAATGGCTACCAATATGATGGCGAAATATGACAAATATTATGGAACATTGATAATATCAATATTTTAGTGTTTGTAGCTGTTCTCCTTGACCCTAGGTGAAATAGCCCTAAAGTTAGCCGCTTAATTAATTGTAATTAATTTAAGTGTAAATGAATTATAAATCTTAAGCATATTATTTCATTTGGAATGAGTAAATTATTTTATTACCTTTGGGTATTAGTCGTATTAAATTTGAAAACAAAGTGAGTTATACGATGAAAATCGGGTAGAGGAAATTATGATAGTTAACACCTCACATTTGTGTGATGAGTATGTGTTTGAGGTTTTGTGGTTTTGTGCCACATCAAAAGCATGACAATGCATTTTTTCCTTTCTCAAGAAACTTTCCTATAAAACCCATTTCTTTACTTCCCTTCATCATCAACTTCATTCTTATACCCATAATACATGAACATTATTATGAGATTAGAATTCATGTGAGGTAATCATTTCTATCAATTAAGTTTCATTATTGAATTGGGATTTCAAATTAGAAAAGTATGAGTGAAGTTAGGGTCCATCATATTGAATTGGAATATTTTTGATTTGAAAATGCTGTTTAAAAACTAAACATTCTGATTTAGCAATATTTTGAACAGTTATGTTTGTTTTTAGGTTCTGGTGTCTTCATACGGAATGTAGAGCTCCGAGTCGCGGTCGCGTAGGCTCTTGAATCACCCCAAAATGAGTTCGTATAAGAGAGTTATGTCCAAAATACTAACAGGGTGTCCAGAAAATCTGAAAATAGCATTTCGAATTTACTTGTTCATAATTAAAGATAGGTTTCAAATTGAGTACTCCTTTTATCAAGTGTTTAAGGTTATTGTTTATCCTCCAATTGGGTTTTATTGATTGGTATTGTTGAGTTATGTGTTCTTAGTTTATTAATATGAGTATTTGGTTCAAGTATCAAATTTGGGAACATAAGTATTAATTAGGTATTTGATTAGTTGATAATATTTGGGTATGATATAAGTTGCGTATTTGGGATTTAAGATTGGTGTAAAAATTAGTTAAACTCCATCGATAGTAACTCAAGCTCTTACATGATGGTTGATGATGAGTTGATTGATACTTTAATTATTGATTGTTATTCACGACATAGAGAGGTAATCTTACAAACACTACTATCTTTTAAATTTAATTTTAAGTATTTCAAAGTTCAAGCTATGTTATATAAGGTGGTATTACTGCTATTGATATTTGAGCAAAATCATATAATTTTTGGTGTTCGAAACTTTGAATTTTGACTTTGTTTTGACCTTGCTTCTAGTTCTTGGTCAAAATTATGTTTTGTATATTCACAATTTTATAAATATGAGCTTTTCAATATTGTACTATGAAAATGAGTTATGATTATTGATTTTATAGAAAATCAAGAGACTTATTGATTCGTTTTATATTAAAATGTTCGACTTTGAAAAACGTCTGTTTTTGGGAGTTGGCAACGGATATTTGTATCCGGATTATTGTGAAATCCTATAGCTTGATAATAGGTAACGGTTATTCGGATCGGCCTCGAGCCCCCGATCTCGTTTCGTTCTTGCAAGAGCCTTATTTTTTATGATGACGATCACCCATGTTCTCAGGATTTAGATCAAGCCTACTTCCTGACGGTCTATATATTCCCACGTTTTAAAGTGCTGTTATATTATTGATTTAATATGAGTTTTGACTAAATACGTTTGGTATATAAAGTTTTGTTTGTTTCACAAATGAAATCATATGTTTCATTTGTCGTATTGTTTCGCTATTGACTTGTAAAGTAATAGCCACATTTTGATTTTCGCTATTAACTTGTAAAGTTATAGGCGTATTTTGAGTCACTATGAACGAAAGGTTCTGAGTCATATTTATGTCGATACCAAACGGTCTTTTAAAAGAGTTTGGGTTTTGATAAATTAATGTTTCATAAGGAGATACCAAATTAGCAAAAGATTAAATTGGAGACATTTGTTAATGACTTGTATACAGATGTAATAGTTGGTTGGATTACTCAACAATTCAATTGTTAACAGTCTTTGATGGGGCCTATCCCCTTCGGGGGATAGATCCATTTTCAAGTTAGCTCTGTTGTGGAGACGATGCATACTTGTATTATGTGTTACATGTGAGGTGAGGACTTCTTTTTAAAATTCATAATGTACATTAAATATTTGTAAATTAAATTGTAATAATTTTATAATGTCTTGTAAATAGTATTCACTTAATTATGTAAAAAGTTTTTAAATACTCTGATATTGGTTTGCTGTTGCTATTAGCCACAGGTCGGATTCAACCCAGGCTTTTATAAGTCTTCCGCTGTGCCATGTAGACAATATTATTACACTGTTTATGCTGGTTTGGGCTGTTTCACTAGGCATAAGTGGAAATATGTTGATTGGATTGTGCGTGCTTCATATGATGCCACAAAAGCTACTCTCTTGCCACTAAAGATTAAAATGGTTTTTCAAAATTTGTTTGATTATTATACTTCTTCTATGCCTCCACCAAAGACAAGTAGGGCTACTTCCTCCACTTCCACCTCTTCAACCTCTTCCATTTTTACTCAAAGTGAAACTCAAGGAATGGGGAAGGTGGACCTTATTGAACTAATGAATTCAAGATATCAAATGAAGACAGGTTGTTCATTAACCAATGTAAACGAAAGTGAGTTAGATAGGTATTTAGAAGATGCATGTGAACATCATGATTCTAACTTTGAGATTTTACTATGGTGGAAAGATCAAACAAAAAGGTATCCTATCGTTCAAAAGATGGCTAAATATGTGCTTGCTTACCTATTTCTACCGTTGCTTTTGAATCTACTTTCAGTACTGGTGGTCGTATTCTTGATGATTTTCGAACATTATTGACTCCAACAATGGCCGAAACCCTTATTTGCGCACAAGATTGCCTTCGTATTTCTAGAACTCTTTTAGTAATAGAGGAGAGTTTGCTTGCACTTGAAGAAATGGAGGAAGGTTAGTATAAATTTTAAATTATTTTTCAATTGATAATTTTAATATTTAAGAGTAAAAATATTTTTCCTTTAACCTTATATTGTTTAACTGTTCGTGCTCTTAGTTTAGGTAATGCATTAACTTTGTAGCATCCAGAGGTCATAATCGATGAAACCCTTGACGTTGTTGAAGATGATTAATAGAGCTTGAAGTTTCAACTTATAAATTTTAATCGCTTGCTTTTAGTTTTTTAATAGTTAGATGTGTAACTTTATGAGTTTATGGAATTATGGTTGTATTTCAATTAACTAATGGTTGTATTTTAACTTTTTGTAACTAATTAAGTATTTATAGAGATTTAGCATTTGAATTATATATAAAAAAATGTTAAAAGAAATAAGAGAAAAAAAAAATTGTTTTCAGAAAATAAACAAACCGGGTATCCGGTTTCCGACCCGGATCACAATTTTAGGTATCCGAAAAAGCGAGTACCCGGATTTCCGGATCCGAGTCGACCTGGTATCCGGTTTTGAACACCCCTAGTTAAAATGGTTCTTTTAAGTCTTGAATTTGGTCTTTTAAGTCTAGGAATCAGAATTTTTTTATATAATTATAATACCAAATTTAAGAATTAAAATCAAATCGACTTAGGTCTTGTAGTTAGTCTTTTAAGTCTTAAATTTGGCATTTTAGGTCTTGAATTTGATCTTTTAAGTCTTACATTTGATATAAAAGTACGAAAAAAAATGAATTCAAAAAATCTAGGTTGCGAACCATTTGGCTCATTCATAGGTGGTTGCACTCATCATACAAGATTTTGTAAAATATTATATACAATAACATCATAAGAAACACATTTATAGTGTGAACCAAACTTAGCAATTCTTGCTGATAAATATCTAAGGATTAAGGAGCAGAGTAACTATTACATGTTTCAAATACAATTTAATGATAAATCTTTTTAGATGATAAAGGTGAATGTTTCATCTCAAACAAGAATATGCAACAAACAGATCAATAATCTTTATGTAAAACTAGGGAAATAATTCATAATATTCCATATAGGTTAACACAGGACAAGAGTAATGGAATAAATTTTCCGCTTTTGTCCAAAAACATTTTATACATAAAACAACTATCCTATGATCTAAATATCTAAATATTTCAATAAAAATAAAGAATTATAAATAGAGAGATCAAATCATAAATATTAGTTGATCTTTCAAACAATTTGATGTAATAATAATTGACAATAATCAAAAACTAATCAATGAAATAAAATAATAAATTAAGAAACAGAAATCCCATGAATCTAATGTCGACAATTCATGAGATAAAACCTGGTAGGCTTGGGTTGAAAATTCTTCCTCCTTTGACGATCATGTCTTGAAGGCCTAATAATAACTTGTAGAAGAGCAATATTTTTGTATGAATAATTATACTCTTTTCTAAGTAATCCAAATGCATTATAATTACTTTTATAATTATGAGGATTAATTTTTGTGGAATTAGCAATGGCAATTGATTTTGTTTTGGAATTTGAATGATTGAATTTTCGATGCAAAAGGCATCTAAATGAACCGGGGTGCTTGGTTGGAGAACATGAGCATCCGGTTTTGGATGCCATGCATTGTTTTTTTCGAACCACCAAATTAATATTTTACTTGGTCAAAATTTGGAATCGTTTTATTGAGTAATTTACTTTTTTTGTACCCTAAATTTGTGGACACAACAACAAATTTATGAATGAATAGGAAGATTTAACGCATATTAATTTGTGTTTTCTTGTGTGATTTATGGTAAATAAATAGATAATATCTTATAAAAATGTAAGTACTTAGTATAGATTATTACCGAAATTTGTGAAATTAATAATAAATTTAAGAATGACAAAAAAAAATTAACGCGTGTTTTAATTTTTTATTTGATTTTATATAGAAGAAAATGTCACATTTGAACTTAAGATGTAGTTGTTGTATTCTTAATGTAGGCAAAAAGCTAATTCACTACTTCATTTAAAGGTCCAACTAACACAAGTATGATTATTCAAAGTGTTATAATAGTTAGATCGATTGTAATGAAGAAAACATTGTAGTCGTCAACGTTGAAGGTTATTTTAAGTTCCTTTTTGTTTTTGGTATATACTCTACCAATAACTTTTGAGTTCGCAATCAAGACAATAGACTTAACAAACTGAGTCGTGTGATATGTATTATTATTTCACTACAACAGAATATTATATCGACTAATATAAATAGTCAGAAATTAGTCGATATTGACTTATATCAACTAATTTCCAACTATTTCAAACAGTCTTGTAAGAAAGAATGTTTTTAGCAAATGATTCCTCCAGAACAACTAAAATCCACCCGATAACCACATTGTTGACTCTTTCCCATGCTCTTGATGTAGTATAAGCACCATCAAAAAAATCAAATTTATTTTTAGCTAGAACCATGACCCTCTTCCAATATAATCAACAAACTCAAGCCCTAAAACACTGTTGGGATTTTTGTAAACAAAATTACAAAGTATAGTAAATGAAATTAAGTACGTTGCATTCATCCATAAAAATAAAAATAAACAAAGGCCTTTTATGTAGGCTTACATGACAAAACTACACCAAAATAAAGCCAAACATGGGTTAGGGCAAGCATACATGGTTCCACTACCAATACTTTGTAAAACTAGATTATAGTAACCGAATATCAAATAATGACAATTACATTTTGAAGCATATGGTTCAATACTCTCCCTTGCTTCAAAATCTACCAAGTATTATGAAGCACTTGTCTTTACTTGCAACGCACATATCCTCACCATCTAATTGATGTACATCTCATCATCTTCATAATTATTTTGATGCACATTATCACCTACTATAGATTCTTTAGAACATTTCTCTCTATGGTGCACATTATCACCTAAATTTCTATAACAAATTTTCTTCTATGACCACTTGTGCCATTGTTTCTTTCTCATCATTCTTGAACTTAAAATTCTTAGCCATATGCCCAAATCTTTTACAATTGTTGCATTGTGGCTTTCCTTTATGCCAACAATCATTTTCCTTATGACCATTTTTGTGACAATGATTGCATTTTACAAGCTTTCCTTTTCCCTTTGATATGAAGACTTAGCAATTAGTGCAGTTTCAAAAATTTTCACCAACTCCATCTCTAATACTTCTTGTTTGATTGACAATGTAGCAGGAGCGGCACTCTCGATACATAATTAACATTAATAATTATACTTAAGATAAATAATGCGGAAGTGTAAAACGCCGAACTGCTAAAAACCATTTGAAATAAAAAAAATCGTTCAAAACATAAGTAAAAAATATATCTTACAACTGAGAAAATATAAAATAAGGTTTACTTAAATACGATAAAAAAAAAAACATAAGTACAATATAGTCATCAAGTAAAATCATTGAAGCTAAGTCCTCGATAGAATAATTAAAGTTGCGGCCTGGCTCGAAACCTGAGCTAAATTTTCCTGCAAAATACTGTCATCCATAATATGGATGACAGCTGATTAAATCGGTCAGCGATAAAGCCGAGTACAATTTTCTCAACAAGCTTATGATGCGATAGTTAAATCATGCTTACAGAATAATCATCAAGCACAATATAGAAGGTTATTACTCATTATTGACCTTTACTAAACCATTAAGTTACATTCTCAATACTTGCAGAAGTTCATTACTGCTACTAAATACTTGGTAACCTTAATGCTTATTTAATCAAGTTCAATTAAGCCTCATAGCTTTACCATCATAGCACATCACAAGATCACAACAATAATGACAACTGATATATGTAAGGGTTTGGTTAGGTGAGGACCGTAGTCCTAAACCCTAACTGTGGTGGGAGTCGTCACTCCTCTCAATACTGTTATGCTCGAGACTTCACAGGATGAGTTTTTCTCGGACCCCCTGTCTGACACCGCATTTTACGTGCCGGCTAACACGGACGCCGGGATTTTACATGCCGGTCCATGGTTCGACGTTACCTTACTATCAGAGTCATACAATCAATATCATGCAATATCAAACAAGACTCTAAACCGAAATAGTTTACATTCTTATAAGTCAAACTTGCACTAGTAAAAAATTTGACAATTCTACCCTTTTAATAGAAACAAATTACTAGTATCTAATAAATTAATATTAATTAAATAACAAATTTTCGTAGCTATACTAAGATTCTTGAGGCTAAACTAAGTCATATTATGTCATAAATAATCATAACAGTCAAGAGTAATATTAATAACGTATTTTATCAAATAATCAGTAAAATAGTAAAACGGATCTATCATAACTAAAAAAAAAACATAATCCGACAAGTTATTAAAGGTCCAAAATCTAAATGAAATGAGTTTTCGAGAAAAACAACGCTAAGCATTTTAAAAAATTTGTTTGACTATTTTACCAATAAACCGATTAAAAATTTATCAAAACACCAAGATGATATGGAATCATTTTAAACACATAAGTTTATTTAACTAGTAAAATTCATATATATCTATATTATCATATTAATCAAAAATTTTCATATATATGACTTTTTTTTTCGAGTGTCCCAAAAGTATTATTGTTTTGACGAAAATATCACTAAACTGGATATAACTTTAATATTACCATATAACGTTTAAATGACTAAAATAAAATCATGTTGATCATGCTTTTATATTATCGAGTAACCATAAATAAATATCACATAACGAGAGAGTTAAGAAAATGTGTACCATTTTCCTCCGAAGGTGGTGCTAAACCAAGTAAGAGAATAATAATAGGAAAATAAGAACTTTAAAGAAATAAGCTCCAAAAGAGAAAGTCTTCAAGGCTCCAAGCTTCAAAGAAGTAGATCTTCAATTACCCAAAAGAAAATGATATCCAAGCTCCAAAAGATAATACTTGACTTTTCAAAAGTTGATGATTATTGGCTTAAGAAGTGATAAGATCAAGCTCCATCTTCATTTGATTCTTCAACAAATAAAAAGGGTATAAAGTTAGTAAGATGTTAATGAAGTGAAGATATAAGAAAGAATGGTAGAAAGATTTGATGATGGGGGTGCAAGTGATCTCATGGCTAAGGAGGGGTATTTATAATGAGTTTTGGGCAACTTTTTAGTTCATAAGATTGTATGAAAAAGAAGGTTAACTTGTGTAAGTGATTTAGAGTGTGTAAGTGAATGTGTAAGAGTTGGAGTGTGTAAGTGGATGTGTAAGAGTTTGGAGTGTAGAAGAAGGTTAACTTGTGTAAGGAAATGGTGATAGCTTGTGTAAGTGATGAACATTATGGATTGATGTAGAAAGGATTTTGATTCATCAAATTTTTGTTCTAGTTTATGCTAGTGAAATATTTTAGATTAATGGGAAAGTATGATTAAGGTTTGATTATGAAAATATGATAGTTTACTTAGAAAATTTTAGTTAAAACTATACTTAAAGTTAATAAGAAAAATATAGTTAATTTTATAGGTATAAAATAATTAAATCAAAGTTGTAAGGTTAAAATGATAAGTAGTAAAGTTAGTTTAAGGAAACGAAATTGAAACATAACGTTTTAATAAAACCGTAAATATAATATTAAAATTTTACTTTTCGTAGTATAAAATAATAAAATAATATTTTAGTGCTTATAAAGAAATTTAAGAATATATATATATATATATATATATATATATATATATATATATATATATATATATATATATATATATATATATATATATATATATATATATATATATATATATATATATATATATATATATATATATATATATATATATATATTTTAAGTTTAATATTTGGAAGAAATTATCAAAATCGGAATAAGGTTTAGGAATTAAAGGTGATTTGAATTAGATAACCAAAGGATTAGGAACTCGTAAAGAAATTTCGGAATAATTAATCGGAAAATTAAGAATAAGAAATTTGAGCCTGTTACAGGCAACATGAAGTGAGTAATCAATTCTGCAAATGTCAACTTCGATACATCTTTAGTATCTTCAAGTGAGGAAATTTTTGATTCACACCTTTCCGGAAGAGTAACTAAAAGCTTGTCCACCACCCTTTGGCTTGTAAAGTCCCCACCAAGTAGCTTGATTTGATTGACGATGGACATCAACCGAATTCCATACTCTTTGACTCCTTCACTACTTTTCATCCCCATTTTTTCAGACTCTCTTTTAAGATTTAAAATTTGAACCAATTCAGTTTGAGCATTGCCATTAAACTCCTCGAGTTTTTACCATGCCTTTTTTGGAGTCTCACAATCCTTAATAGGTGTGAAAATTTCTGCCGACACAACCAAATGTAAATATGTAAGTGGTGTAGGCCTTTTTGTCATTTGTTCATCATAATCTTTTTATTTGGGCAACAGTTGGATTATGTGGAAGCGTTGGATTTTCATCCTTTTCAATAACATCCCATAAATTCATGGCTCTTAAGTATGCTTTCATCTTAATAGCCCAAGAGTGATAATTTTTCCATTCAATCCGGGAATTGAGATTGGAAATTTGTTGGTTTCCATTCAACCTGGCTCTAATCCCACTATGTTGGGATTTTTGCAAACAATATTGAGTATAGAAAATGAAAGTAAGTGTGTTGCATTCATCCATAGAAATAAAAACAATCAAAGTCCTTTTATATAGGTTTACATTACAAAACTACTCCTAAAATAAAGCTAAATATGGGTTAGTGGGAAACACACATGGTCCCACTACTAACATTTTATAAAACTAGATTATAGTGTCCGACGGTCAAAAGCTGAAAATTATATTCTGAAGCATATATTTCAACGAAAAATGTTGATTAGTTTTTGTCCTAAATCAAAGGAGTGAAAGTTGTATACAGATCTGAGGTTCATTGTTGGATCTAAAGATGAGCTTTGATTGTTTTTTTGATTCACCATTTTTGAAGGTTTATATGTTCAGAGGAAAGAAAAGTTGAGGGAAAGAAAAACAAAGATATATATACAGATTAGGCATGGCCACGGGGCGGGTTACCCGGAACCGAACCGGTCCCGAACCGCTTGGAACCGGATCCGGAACCGGAACCGTTTGCGACAGGTTCCGAACCGCCCCGAACCGCGAAACCGTGAAACCGCCGGAAAAAAATTGCCGGAACTGTAAAACCGCCGGAAAAAACCGTCGTGAACCGGGTAAAAAAACCCGCGGTTTGGAACCGGAACCGGTCCGGGAGAACCGGTCCAACGGTTCCATGGAACCGGTTCTGGAACCGGAACCGGTCCGGTTGAACCGGCTCAACGGTTCTGTGGAACCGGAACCGGGACCGGTCCGGTTGAACCGGCCCACCGGTTCCATGGAACCGGTTCGCCAAAAAACTAGCCGTTTGTTACCGTTTATAGCCGTTGGGATATACTCTATATATACTCATCACTTTCAATCATTTTCATTCACAACTCATCTCTTCTCCTACTCTCTCTACTTACTCTCTCTACTTAATTCTTTAATTACGCAATTATTCTCTTAATTACATAATTAGTCTTCTAATTATTTCTTAATTTAGTTAGTTACATAATTAATTATTTATTTATTTCTTAATTCTATATTTCTATTATTACTTCAATATTATCAATCATGTCTTCATTTTTGAAAAAAGCCACAAAAAAAGTTACTAAAGTGGCAAAATCATTAGGAGGTTCCAGTTCCTCCAAAAGAAAGGCCACTTCTACTCCGTCGGTATCAACAACACCCTCCATTAGTAATTATAATTATGAACATAATTATCCGGAAGGGTACGACCCGGAGTTACATAATTATGCAGAAGAAGTGGAAAGAGATATACAAATTGATGAAGAAGAGGAACCAACGACCCCAATTGGGATACATATATCTCGACAGTCATCAACAAGATCATATGAAGAACAAGGAGAACAACAACAACAAAGACAAGCTCGTGGTAAACGAGTCAATTTCCAAACTATCGGTTAGTTTTATAATTTTATTCTTCAAATTAATTAAACTTTAAATTATTTATTTATTTAATTATAGTTTTATAATTTTAAATTATTTATTTAGATGAAGATGAACCAGTAAGACAACCTTTTCCGGCAATGCCACCTCCTAGTGGTAGAGCTGTTTCACATGTGTGGTCGTATTTCACAAAAGAACCAACTGAGAATCCAGATATTTTCTTATGCACTTGTCAAATTTGTGAAAGTCAAGGAGTAAAGCCCTTAGTTTCATACAGTTTCACCAGAGGTAAATACTTTTTAAGTTTTTTATACATACATAATACATTCATACATTATATATTCATATTTTATAAACATTTATTTATTGTGTTTTGTGAATACGTGTTAGGTGGTGGAACGGGATCTTTTAACAAACATTTGGCAAAGAAGCATGGAATCACAAAAGAAACTCATGCAGCAAGCGGCAGCGGGACCACAAGTGGAAGCCGACAGACACAATGGGACATTCCCAACACAGGTATGCCTTTTAGATATAATCGTAATGACATGATTGATGAATTTTCTAGGTATGTAATTTGTGATGAATTGCCTTTTAACCACGGTGAAAGTAGGGCATACGAGCGTCTCACTAGACAACAATTGCAACCACAATATAGAGCAATCCCTAGGAGCACTCTTAAAAGACGCACAATTAAATTATACGAATCAATGCGCTATGAATTAGTTGAAATGTTTAAATCGTTTAATGGTAGGGTTAGCATAACAACTGACATTTGGTCTGCTCCCCCACATTTAGAACCTTATATGTGTGTAACAGCACACTGGATAGATCGAAATTGGATTATTCAAAAAAGAATAATTGCTTTTGAGACAATGCCAGAAAGACATACCGGTGAAAACATAAAATATAGATTAGTAGAGATATGTAGAGAATGGAACTTATTAGATAAAATATTTTGTTGTTCAACTGATAATGCAACCGCAAACATTAAATGTATAGAACTTTTGTTTAACGAACCTGCCTTTAGTTTAATCCTTGGGGGTAGCTTATTACACATACGTTGTTGTGCGCATATAGTTAACTTATCTTGTCAAGTAGGCATAAAACAATTAAGTGAATTATTAGAACCAATTAGGGATATAGTGAAATGGCTTAGGACCGGAAAGATAAAAGAAGATATAAACAATTATGTGACCAATACCAACTTAAAAAAGTGTATTGGTCATTAGATACTCCTACACGTTGGGGCTCAACCAACGATTTATTAAGAAAGGCGATTGCTTATCGCCCAGTAATAACACAAATATATAGTGAGTATACAGATAGTTTCATAGCTGATGCAACTTGGGAATTAGCAATAGGTGTACATAACATATTAGAAGCGTATGACCACGCGACTAAGATTTTTTCTTATGTTTATGAACCGAACGTTCACTTAGTAATAAGTGAATGTATTACTATTTTTTATCATCTACTTAAACATACACATGAAGATACTAACCCACAATTAAGGCCGATTCTTGCAGATATGATGGAAAAATGGAAATCATATTTTACCGATTTTCCTTATATTTATGGAATCGCAACCATTTTGGACCCACGTTTTAAAACTGAGGTCCTAACTAAAGTAATAGGATTTTATTATCAATCGTTAGATCGCCTGTCTTCTGATGTACAATATTATGTAGGAACATGTAAAAAATATTTAGCTGAACTGTATGATTTTTACGCTAGTGTATATAACCCGAAACGCGATATGTCTAGGCGTGCTAGCGTTTCGGCTCGTCCCACTTTCTATAATTCAGTAATAGCTAACATAATGACTCAAGATGATAGTTTTGTAGGATCTTCTTCTTCCTCGACCACATATTTAGAACTAGATAGTTATCTTAAACACCACTTTGAAATAGACCCAAGTGTCTATAATATTTTGGAGTGGTGGAAAGAAAAATCTGTTAAATTTCCCATTTTATCGAGAATTGCAAAGGATGTCCTTGCAATTCCCGCGTCAACTATTGCGTCGGAGTCTGCTTTTAGTGCAGGTAGAAGAGTTTTGGACGAAAAGCGATCTCGTCTTGCTCCACATAGTATTCAAATATGTGTTTGCAAGAAAGATTGGGATCAAGCTGAGATTCGAACACAAGGACTAAGGAACGATGATGATCAAGACGACGATGATGATCCATGGATGATGATGGATACAACTTCATCATCGTCAGGAGGAGAGTCAGCGGAAGCATCTAATCAACCACATGATGATGACGAAGACGAATAGGATCAATCCGACAAGCGACAA
>NC_080058.1:19311268-19316268 GCF_026212465.1 Amaranthus tricolor
CCATGTTGTCATAAGCAAACTAAACGGACTTCGTTGATGCATAAGGGTGGTTATTACAACATTTGCTTCCAATGAATCATAAGTGGAGAAATGATGCCAATTCTTTTGACGGTAAAATTGAAAAAGGTGTTGCACCAGTTCCATTGAGTGGGGATGATGTATTACAACATTATAGCCGATTCTCACAAGCAAAATATAGGAAGATTGTAGGGAACAAAAGAAAAAGGGATGCTTCTAATAGCTTGTTTGG
Source organism: Amaranthus tricolor (assembly GCF_026212465.1). Taxonomy (NCBI): domain Eukaryota; kingdom Viridiplantae; phylum Streptophyta; class Magnoliopsida; order Caryophyllales; family Amaranthaceae; genus Amaranthus; species Amaranthus tricolor. Next base: position 19,311,519 of record NC_080058.1, read on the forward strand.
GTGGAAAAAGAAAAGCATTTTCTTTACCTTGCCTTATTGGAGGAAATTAAAAATTCGTCATAACTTGGATGTTATGCATATTAAGAAAAATTTCTCTGATAATATCTTGGGTACTTTAATGAGCATACAAGGCAAAAACAAAGATACTTTGAAGGCTCGATTGGATTTGGTGAAGATGAAAATCAGAGATAAGTTGCATCCTAAAGTGGTTGATGGTAAGGTGCGTGTTCCTATTGCTATATATACATTGAGGTCAGATGCCAAGGTTGCCATATGTCGTATGTTTGCAAAAATGAAATCTCCCGATGGATATCTATCAAACATTTCTCGTTGTGTTAAAGATAATGGAAAAAAAGATATGATGTTTGAAGAGCCATGACCATCATGTTTTTATTGAGCGGTTGCTTCCCCTTGCACTTCGTGGGTTTTTACCTAAAGAGGTTTATGACCCTTTGGTTGAACTAAGTTTTTTTTTCGAGACCTTTGCTCTAAAAACATAAGTGTTGGTCAATTGGAAGAACTTGAAAAAAAAATTCCTTACACCTTATGCAAGTTGGAAATGATATTTCCACCGGCTTTTTTTGATGTTATGGTGCATTTAGTTGTACATCTGGCAATTGAGGCAAAAATTGTTGGACCAGTTCGATATCGGTGGATGTATCCTATTGAGAGGTATACTTTTTCTTTAAGAAATATACTCATGTTTTTTAATTATTCAAATACTAACATAACATGTCTTATTCTATTAGGTATCTCCGAACATTAAAATCATATATTCGAAATCGAGCACATCCAGAAGGTTGCATTGTTGAAGGTTATTTGGCAGATGAGTGCTTAACATTCTGCTCTAGGTACATGAGTGACATTGACACTAAATTCAATCGCAAAGTAAGAAATAACGATGAAGATATAGAAGAGGATACCTTAAAATCAAACCTTGAGGTTTTTAGACCACTTGGACATACCATTGGAGGGAGTACACCAAAACATCTAGATCATCTAGAGTGTGATCAAATCCATTTTTATATTCTTCAAAACTACGATCCACTTCTTAAGTTTGTCCAGTAAGCCATTTTTATTCCTTATGTTTAATTAATTTGAATTGTATAGTATATTTTAGGCTATAGAAGTCAGTTTTTTTTGTTTTTATATGGTGTCATAGAAAACATAAGTTGGAATTGGAGAAGGAATGTCCAAGAAATGTAGAACGGAGGCACAAAGAACAATTTTCCAAATGGATACAAAATCAAGTAAGAAAGCTTTTAAGTAATACATTGTAAATGGTTTCCTTCTTAAGTATGTCCAGTAAGCCATTTTGCTAATAAAGTATGTTAACATTTGTTCATTTAGGTACAAAAAATTTATAAACTTGGACTTTGTGATAAAGACTTGTACAATTTGGTTTGTGGTCCTTCTAGAGTTGTAGGGCATTACACAGCATATATTGTAAATGGTTTCCGTTTCCACACCAGTGTTAGGTCAGAAAATAGGGAAACACAAAATTCAGGTGTCTTGGTGCATGGTGATGATGCTTCAGATAAGGAATACTATGGCGTTTTGAGAGACATATATCAAATGCGTTATCCTGGAGAAAATCATGTATTTGTGTTCAAATGCAGTTGGTTTTGTAATACCCTAGATTTAGCTTGAAAAAGGATTGATAGACTACTCATATCAACAAGGTGCATCTTCTTTTCATGGGAGCTCATTTGCTAAGAACTGCACAATTAAGCGTGCTTGGTGTGGAGCAATCTTAGGATGGGTGACCTTCTGGGAAGTGTTCCCGGGTGCGAACGAGTGAGGCCAAAGTGCGCTGGAAAAACTTGTGTTGATTTGTGGGGCTAGTCTACAGTCTCCAAGAGTAGTCACCAGCGGTCCGAGGGGTCGGGGTGTTACAAATGGTATCAGAGCAACCCTGTGACCGTGGCTGATAGTGTTCAGTGCACCTAGCGGAGGAAAAGATCCTGAAGTTACGGTCCAACGAGGACGTTGTATTCTTAAGTGGGGGTGAGTGTAATACCCTAGATTTAGCTTGAAAAAGGATTGATAGACTACTCATATCAACAAGGTGCATCTTCTTTTCATGGGAGCTCATTTGCTAAGAACTGCACAGTTAAGCGTGCTTGGTGTGAAGCAATCTTAGCATGGGTGACCTCCTGGGAAGTTTTCCTAAGTGCGCACGAGTGAGGCCAAAGTGCACTGGAAAGACTTGTGTTGGTTTGTGAGGCTAGTCTACAGTCTTCATGAGTAGTCACCGGTGGTCCGTTGGGCCGGGGTGTTACAGGTTTGATGTAGAAAACCTTGGTAGAGGGTATAAGGTAGATGAGCATGGTTTGGTTAGTGTGAATAAGAATAGACTTTTAAAGTCGAATGATGTGTTTGTGCTAGAATCCCAAGTGGAGCAAGTATTTTACATAGAAGATGAAAACAATGAGAACTGGGAATTTATTATAAAAGCACAACCAAGGGATTTGTATAATATGAGTGCTAGTGATCTAGATAAGGAGGGTATAGATGTAGATGCCTTTCAACAAATAGAGGTGGAAGCTAATATTAAAGCTGAATGTACTAATTGCGTACATACTGACAATTTCAGAGTTAGTTCGTCGTTGGCTACAAATATGTTTATGGATTATAAAGGAGAACATGAAGTGCAAATGGTTACACAAATATTGGAAGATGACAATTTCATTAATGATGGTGAAATTGAAGTCTTTGAGGAATCGAGTGAAGTTGAAGAAGAAATTTGATTTTGATTCTTCTCCTTGATTATGTTATGTTGTACAATATTTACATTATGACAATTATCTTTCTTGTTATCTATCTGAACAATTCGGCTACTATTGTTTATTTTTTTTTCCGCTCTATCATGAAATATATAGTTTATTGTTGAAGCTACCTTTTGTTTGATAATTTTGCAAAAATATCTGAATAGATAAAAGATGGTTGGGAGAGGAGGGGGAAAGAAAATATGCAGTCGAAGTATTGCCCCCGAAAAACTTATGAGTAGTGTTCAAGCTAGTCGGACGCTATTGTTTAGCAAGGAAAATGTAGCTGATCAATTCAATAATAGCTCTAACCCACACATCACAGATGAGATTGCTCATGCAGTTAGCAAAAGTAAGTTTTTTTTTTCTATTTCAATTCAAAAAATTTAAATTTTATTATTATTAATTCACTTTGATTTTTATTGTCTTTACCCTTGTAGATTTGGAGAGGCAACGAACAACTTATGAAGCGCATATAAACAAAGCAGCACCAAGTAAATTGCCAGCAACTAAATCGCCAACAATTGATGCGCCGACCTTGAATGACCATAACTTGATTCATGGAGACGATCTTCAAGGTTATGAAGAAACTACTACACCAATCTTGAATGACCAAGCATCAGAAGGCGTCATTACCTTACTGGATAAAAGTACATTATTGAAAACTCGACTTTCACGTTTCTAGTTTGTAATTATTTATATATTATTGATTATTGATTGTTGATGATTGTAGGCATACTTTGTAAGAGAAAGAAAAGAAACAACTTTGTTAGTAGAATTGAAGTGGGCTTGCAAGTGAATGAAGCTTTAGATCCACAACCAAGGCAAACTATCACTCAAAAGGAGGTGGAGCAAGTTAATGGTGATGAGATAGATAGAAATACAGGTAGTTAAGAGAGATGGAGCAAACTTTTTAGATATTATTGATTATTGATTATTGATTATTGTAGGCATACTTGATAAGTTTTAACATTTGTATTATCTTAGCAACTAGTAAGATCAAAGGAAGAGGTAAGAGAACAATGTATAAGAGTTACGTGGTTGACATAAAAATTAAAGGGAGAGGATCGAAATTGAAGATCACAATACCTGATGAAATTGACCGAGTAATTGGAGAAAATGCTCGTCACTTGGTTAATGAGTGTGGGCGTGTTGTGAGGATAAAAGCTCCCTTGAATGTGAAAAGTTGGAAAGAAACATTTAAGGCAGCTGGAGAAAGTATGTTGAAGGAAATACAGGTTATGTTAGTTTCTAATTTCTTTATTAATATCAGTTATGTAGCACTATAGTTTTCTGGTTTTGGTTGTACTTATCATCTTACCTTCTTTGTGCAGGAGAAGTTTGAAATTGATAAGTCTTGTGACTACTTCCGAATGTAAGCATTTGTCTTAGAGACCATGAAACATTTATATAGATTGTACAAGTGTAGGTTGCACAATTACTACAAAAGTGCGAGATGCGGAAAAACTAACGAGGAGCTCAAAAAGAATCCTTCTCTTGACTTACCCCAACCTCAATGGGAATATCTGATCAAGTATTAAGGATCTGACAAATTTAAGGTATTTCTTTAATTAAACTATGTACTATTTATGAAATATTTATGTAAGTAAACAACTCAACATTAAGCCGATGTATATGTAAAACTAACGTGCATAGATACATCAATTTGTCTAAACATAAATTTTTTTGATGTATCTTCTCGTCAATAATGATGCCATTTAAGAATTACCAATAATAGCAAGAACTTGATTGGCATCAACTTTTGTAATCATCATGCAGGTCATAAGTGAGAGGAACTCTAAAAATCGGAATTCTGACAAGAGAACTAAGCATACGACTGGAAGTTTATCATTTCCTAAATCAGAAGATGTATTGGTAAGACAAACCTATTTTATTATGTTTATTGAATGTAGTCTGAAATAATATCAATAACGTTGTATTATTTGAATAGACAAAAGAGAATGCTAATGTGAAGCTAACTG
>NC_080058.1:19321268-19376268 GCF_026212465.1 Amaranthus tricolor
TGAATTACAACCTTATGCTTGCCTTGATGATTTAATTAACCTTGCACATAAAGTGGATAAACAACAAAGAACTAAAATGAAGGAAACCTCACGTTTCACTTCAACAAGAACGACCAATTTCAATTCCTACCAAAAAAACACTCCCCATTCCTATTCTAAAGCCCATTCACAAGATTCAAAAGCTTTGCAAAACAATAATTCAAAACAGCCCCTAAGCATGCCCAATACACCCAAACCAAACACCAATTCATTCACACCTAGGAGATGTTTTAAGTGTCAAGGCCTAGGACATATTTCTTCCGAATGCCCAAACCGAAAAATGGTGAACTTGGTTGAATTTGATGATCATCAAGAGGAAAGCGAGGAGGATTTCTGTGACAATGCTGAACTTGATGAGGAAATGATATATCCGGGTGAAGGAGAATTATTGGTTATGCGAAGAGCTCTTAGTGGGGTCAAAGCTAAAGATCCAAACCCAAAAAGGGAAGCAATATTCCACACGAAATGTACGGTTAAAGGTAAGATCTGTTCGCTTATCATTGATGGAGGAAGCTGTACTAATGTCGCTTCAAAGACTATGGTAGACAAGCTTAATCTCACCGCCACTCCACACCCCGAGCCATACATGATTCAATGGTTGAATCAAAACAAAGGTATTCCTGTAAACTCTCAAGTTTTGCTTTCATTTTCTATTGGTAATAGTTATAAGGAGAGTCTTTTGTGTGATGTTATACCTATGGATGCATGTCATGTTTTGTTAGGTAGGCCATGGTAGTATGATAGGAAAGTTATGCATGATGGTTTTAAAAACACACATACTTTTGTTTTAAATAACAAAAAGATAACTTTAGCACCATATGCACCTAATGCTAATTCTAAATTGCAAGCAACTTTAACTAACTTTCATTCTTTAATTCCTATACTTAAAAGTGAACAACATGAATTTGTGGAACGAAAAGAATTATTATTGCTAAATGATGAAACCGAATCTGTTTTGCATGATCACCCTTTGATTGAACCTTTGCTTGATGAATTTGCATATGTTTTTCCTAATGAAATACCAAATGGACTTCCACCTAAAAGGGATATACAACATAAAATTGATTTCATTCCCGGTTCCTCATTGCCTTACAAACCAGCCTATAGAACTAATCCTAAAGAGACCGAAGAAATCAGGAGACAAGTTGATGAATTGTTAGCTAATGGTTTGATTAGAGAGTCCATAAGTCCTTGTGCCATTCCTACCTTACTTGTGCCTAAGAAAAATGGAGAAATGAGGATGTGTGTGGATAGTAGAGCCATTAATAGAATCACCATCAAGTATAGATTTCCAATACCTAGACTCAATGACTTGTTAGATGATTTATATGGTTCGAAAGTTTTTTCTAAAATCGACCTTAGGAGTGGATATCACCAAGTTAGAATTTATGAAGGGGATGAATGGAAAACTGCATTTAAAACTAAAGAAGGACTTTATGAATGGTTAGTCATGCCCTTTGGGTTGTCTAATGCACCTTCTACCTTTATGAGACTTATGAACCAAACTTTAAAGCCTTTCTTGGGTCAATTTGTTGTGGTTTATTTTGATGATATCTTGGTGTATAGTCGAAGTGAAGACGAGCATGTTAAACATTTGCATCAAGTTTTTAGTGTATTGGCTAAAGAAAAATTGTATGGTAATTTGGAAAAGTGTCAATTCTTTTCGGAATCAGTAAAATTTCTTGGGTTTATTGTGTCAAGTGAGGGGATAAAAGCGGATGAAAAGAAAGTTGAAGCTATTAGAGACTGGCCTATTTTTACCACCATTCACTAAGTTAGATCATTTCATGGTTTAGCTTCTTTTTATAGGAGGTTTGTCCCAAACTTTAGTTCGATCATGGCCCCTATCACCGAACTCACAAAACATAAGACTTTTGAGTGGAATTCCAAAGCACAAGCAGCCTTTGACACCATCAAAAACAAACTTACCACCGCACCTGTTCTAGCTTTGCCTAATTTTGATGATGTTTTTGAAGTAGAGTGTGATGCATCTGGGGTAGGTATTGAAGGTGTCCTTACTCAAAACAACAAACCCCTTGCTTACTTTAGTGAGAAGATCAATGATGCTAAGAGGAAATACTCAACTTATGATAAGGAGATTTATGCTATCATTAGATGTTTAGAGCATTGGAGACACTACTTGATTGCCAATGAATTTGTGTTACATTCTGACCATGAGGCCTTAAAGTTCATTCAAAGCCAACACAAACTTCAATCTAGACATGCTAAGTGGGTTGAGTTCCTAAAAACCTTTCATTTCACCATTAAACACAAAGCAGGTAAACTAAACACCGGAGCTGATGCTTTATCTAGGAGATACTTGCTTTTGAGTACTTTGAATACTAAGGTTGTGGGGATGGAATTGTTAAAAGAATGTTATGTTGATGATGTTGATTTTGGAGAAATATTTGAAAAATGCCATAATAAGCCTCGAGGACTTTTTTACATCTTCCAAGGATATCTTTTTCGTGGAAACCAATTGTGTGTGCCTAGACATAGTGTTAGGGAGACCTTAATTAAGGAATATCATGAAGGAGGACTTGGAGGACATTTTGGAGAAGAGAAGACCATAGCTTTAGTAAGTGAGACCTTCTATTGGCCCAAGCTTGCTAAGGATGTCATTCATGTTATCAAGAGATGTGTGCAATGTCTAAAAGCCAAAGCCCACAAAACATCTCAAGGTCTTTACCAACCTCTTCCTACGCCAAAAAACCCATGGGAGGATGTGAATTTAGATTTCATCACTGGACTTCCTAGAACCTCTAACAATAAGGATTCCATTATGGTTGTTGTTGATAGGTTTTCTAAGATGGCCCATTTCATTCCTTGTCATACTACACATGATGCCGTTAACATTGCTAATCTTTATTTTAAAGAGATAGTAAGACTACATGGGATAGCAAGAAGTATGGTAAGTGATAGAGACTCAAAGTTTCTTAGTCATTTTTGGCTTACTTTGTGGAAAAAGATGGGAACCAAGCTTAACTTTAGTAGTTCTAGCCACCCCCAGACTGATGGACAAACCGAAGTAACCAATAGGACCTTAGGAGCCTTGTTGCGTGCCCTCATTACTAAGAATCCTAAACAATGGGAACAATTGCTACCACATGCTGAATTTGCTTATAATCGAGTTCCTAGCAAGACCACCGGTTTTTCTCCTTTCTTTGTAGTTTATGGCCTTAATCCTTTAACCCCTATAGATCTTACGCCTTTTCCTACACCTTTGAAGTTTAGTCATGATGCCGAGTCTCGAGCTAATGAGATCCAAAAGTTGCATAAACAAGTTGTGGAAAAGATTGAGAAAATGAATAATAAGGTTAAAGAAAAAGTGGACCAAAAGAGAAAAGAAGTGATTTTAAAAGAAGGTGACTTAGTATGGATTTACTTGAGAAAGTATAGGTTTCCCACACAAAGGAAATCAAAGTTAAGTGCTAGAATTAATGGACCGTTCGAAATTTTGGAGAAAGTAAATGACAATGCTTACAAACTAGAGCTACCTAGTAGCTATGGTGTGTCTTCTACTTTCAATGTTGCAGATTTGATTCGATTTCATGAGGAGGACGTGTTACCAAGCTTGAGGTCAAGCTTTTCCAAAGAAGGGGAGGATGATGTAGGATCACCTACATCTAATTCTCATGAGCTGGCCAAGATAAATATAATGATACAACATCAACTGGATGACGCTCAAAGTCAAGGTCCAAAGCTGAAGTCCTTTAATTTCATAGTCATAAACTAAGTCTTCTTTTTGGGTCGTATTATTTAAGTCTTTTATTTTATTTCGAATATTTGAGTCTTTTTGTTTTCTTTTACAATAAAAAGTCTTAGAGATGATTAAGCCAGGTTTAGGATCAAGCTTAATCATATCTCATGTTTAGTTAGTTGAGTTGTAATTTTATTCTAAGTCTAGTATTTATTTTGGCTCAAATGGGTTCGAAATTTACAAAGCGTGTGAAGCAAGAATCGAAACAAAGCACTCAGCCGCAAAATCAATAAAATGGCTGAAAATCATCAAGGATATATTGAAGGACATTTGCAAATCAATTCAAATCAAGTTGGAGACTTAAAATATAGCTGTTGGAGACTTGTTTTTTATCCACTAGATTTAAAAATATACCTGTTGGAGACTTGCTTTTATCCACTAGCTAATAAAATATAGATGTTGGGAGCTTGCAAGTTGTAATCTTAGTAGCTGAATCCTTTAGTATAAATAGGCTACTGCCCTCTTGTAATTCATTCACTTCCATTACATCTTTAATACAAACAACCTTTGAGCATTTCTTGTTCTGTTTTTGTAATTTAATTTTAACTTGGAATAGTTGAAAGTAAGTTGAAGTTCCTTTGCTTTTCATTCTTTTGGCTAAAGATTGAATGTGTTCTTAGGAGCCCATAGCTTTAATTTCGTGGTGAATTCTGTATCGAAATTAAAACTTTGGTTCAGCCATTTTTAAGTTGTTCAATCAACATATCTTTCTTAATTCTCATTGTTTCAAACCACAAAAATCACAAAACAATTCCATTATAATAGAAATCAATCAGCCTTATTTATTGAAATTCGGAACTTCAAAATACAAACGTGTGTTTATAATTTGGTTCTTGTTTAATACATAGCCAACCTATATCATATATATACATGTGTATATATATATATATATATATATATATATATATATATATATATATATATATATATATATATATATATATATATATATATATATATATATATATATATATATATATATATATATATATATATATATATATATATATATATATATATATATATATATATATATATATATATATATTAAGAGTGGTTGATAAATAGAGTTTAAAAACCAAATGAGATAATAATAATAATAATAATAATAATAATAATAATAATAATAATAATGATAATAATAATAATAATAATAATAATAAATAGGAGGAGTATTACTATTAATCAAAATATCAAAAAATTAAAATTAAATAGAAAAAATTATCCTGAATAATCTAATCTATTTCCCATTAACCGTGAATAATCCCATATTTCGAAAAATTTTAAATAATCCAACATTTGCCTTTATTTTGTTGCGAATAGACCGTCAAAAAATAAACCAGCTATTCTAGGATACTATTAGCCGTTACATTCAATAGCTCATCCTCCTCCTTTACAAGCTGGCTTCCATGGAGTAACATCATATTAAACCCTAAAATTTTGGAGAGAGAAAAAACTTTCACATCTTTAATTTAGTGAAAATCTTAATGATTTTAGAAGGTATGAATTCTAATTCCTCTTCTTTTTGAAGTGTTGGTTCAAGATTTAGAAATTATGTGGAATATGACTATGATTTCGAAGAAAAGTTACAAAGGGCGAAGAAAGGTTCCCGGGCTGGTGAGAATTTTTATTCGCGTCCAAAATGAAGAGAAAGAGGTAGATGGAGACTTTAATGAAAGTCAAAGAGAATTTTAAGTAGAAAAATAAAAGGTAATGTTTGAATAAATTTAAAGTAAAAGGGATTTACTGGCTTTAATTTAACCGGTTCTTTGCAACAAAGGTTCATTCGCAACAAAGGCTTTACAAAAGTTACATTATTTAAAAATTTTCAAAATGTAAGAGTATTAGCAAAATAAAATAAATAAATAATAAGTTTAAATATTCACAACAATTTTTCCAATCAAATATTATAAGTCTAGCAATATTTAAACCAAATCATACTCAATCAAACCACAACAAACTATATCACATCCAATTAGACATGTAGAGATCAAACAAATTAAAAATAGCCCGAAGTACTTCATTTGAGATCGTTCTTCATCATTATTTTAGCATACCTTTCCTAAAATGCACAAATTCTCAACAAGACCTTAACCTTTACCTTTACCTTTCCACCATGTCTACTTCTCCAAAACCAATTTCCACTAAACGCCGCACCAAACGCAAATCTCCTACTACCACCACTACCACTACCACTACCACTACCACCTCCATTTCTCCACTTCTTTCCACCATAACCAAATCTCTTACTTCTTCTTATTCCTTCCTTCTTAACAATGACCTTTACCTTCTTCCAAACCAATCTAATTCGCTACACTTTTCCCTCTCTTCTTCCTTTCGTTCTCTCTCAAAGCTTCAATCTCTCTTCAATTTTCAACCCCATGATCACCTCCCACGTTCTCCATCTCCCTCTTATTGTTGGTTTCAAAGATTCCTCTTTTCAACTTCCTCTGATTATGATAATGATAGGTGGGTTGATTTCTTTAGGATGTCAAAACCCACATTTTATCTTCTAAATTCATCTCTCTGTGACCCCCTTTCTCTTATTCTTCCTTCATCAATTTCCCCTGATTTCGCACTTGCTGCTGCTCTGTATAAACTTGCCCATGATGGTTCTTTTTCCTTTATAGGTAAAAGATTTGGATTTTCCTCGGCTGATGCTTGTAGGTGTTTTTATGCTGTTTGTAAGGTGATTTGTGATCAATTAGGTGGTTATTTGAGTGGTTTTGGTACTGAAATGGGGAGAATTTTGGTGGGTTTTGAGTGGATTTCTTTGACTAATTGTTGTGGGGTTTTAGGGGTTGAGAAATTTGAATTAGAAGGAGAAGTGTTGGGGGAAAATGGGTTCATCATGGTTCAAGCTTTGGTTGATTCTGAAGGAAGATTTTTGGATATCTCAGCTGGTTGGCCAAGTACATTCAACCCTAATTTGGTTCTAAAACAAACAAGATTGTTTGCAAGTGTTGAAGAAACAAAAGAAGTTTTGAATGGTCCAAAAATTGAATTGTATGATGGAAATCTAATGCCTCAATATATATTGGGTGACTCTTATTACCCTTGTTTGCCATGGCTTTTTACTCCATATTTGAGTAGAAATGAGAGTGAGGGTGTGGAGTTGAGCTCGGTCGAAAAGGAGTATAATGAGGTACATAAAAGAGCAATGGGGTGTTTACGGGCGGCGTTTGCAAGGGTTAAAGGTAATTGGCAATTGCTTAATAGGAGTTGGAAGGAGGAGTCTGCTGAATTTTTGCCATTCATAATTACAAGTGCTTGTGCACTCAATAATTTATTGTTGAAGCATGGAGAAATATTGATTGATGATGATCCTGGATATATACAAGACCAAGATTTTTCGATTTATGATGGGGAACTTGATGAGACTTCTACAAGTAATAGAGATTTGTTGGCATTGCATCTTAGCAGGGTAAGAGAGGACTTCTGAAACTTTTGTATTTGAAACTCTTGATTTGTTGATCATACAATTAGAGGCTTTTGGTTAATGGTCGTTACATTAAAAATTTCATACAATTCCCACCACTTAGCATCAATAACCAAATGGTCCTTAGATTAAGCGGTTGATCATGTAATACCCATGTAGAATTTGGATATTATATCCTGTTTTGCATTGTGATTTAGTGATTACATGTTGGTCTTTGGAATGAGAAATGGTGTATATTATACTTTTATATGCATTGTATACTCCTTTTATAAGTCACAGGCTCACAGCTGGTGCTGAAGTGTTCTGATTGGAGGCGGAATTACATAGAGGTATTTTGGATGAAATGGACTCTCTACACTAGTGTCCTTTGTGCGTTTGCTGGTTGGTTAGCTTACCAAGTCTCAAGTCGGGTGTAATGGAAATAGATAGTGATAGTTGCAAACACACTAATGATTTTTGTTTTTATATGTTGGAGCAATTGAGTGAAACTTTTAGAGGTATTTCCAGGTGTAGAGGCTGCCTTTTAGGGGTATTTCGATTTGGTCTAATTTGACACTAAAATCAAACCAGATTTGGTGTCCAGAAAGATTTAAGACTAGATCCGATAGTGTAAACCTCCAGCCGGATCAAACCAGATCATGCTATAACATTCGGGTCTAGGTAGCGACCTTTTTTTTAAAAAAAAACTATGGTTTTCAATCATGATTTCATGTCTGGTTTGTGCTGGTCTAAAATATAAAAACGGGGCCAAACCGAAAATCGTAATTGTTTTGAAAAACTCCATACCACACAATTTCACCATTTAGACCGTAGACTATATCAAATACAAAAATTACAATTTAGTCTAGTTTGATTTGCGATTTAGATCAAACTTTGTTATGCCTTACAAGTATTACTTAATGACTTGAGTACATAGAACTCAAACCTAAACTAGAGCTTTAAATTTTGAGAGCTCTCTTACTTAAGCTCCCATGATTGATATTGGTTTGTAATGTGGATTCCTAGGGGATTTCAGGGACAATTAATATAACAAGTGAAATTGGAGGCGATGAGTGCTACATTCCATGGCATCATTGCTTGATTTTCATTGATGATTTGAATATACTTGAAATCCCTTTGATTTTACTAAATCAAATTACAAAGGTTCTGAATCACAGAGATAGGAGAATAATGGTTATATCTTCAGAAAAAGATTGATGATTTTGTAAAAATAGATGACTTTTAGCATTAGATAGATTACTGAATGCTTATCTACTTCATGTTTTGAACTGACGGACAAAACCACAAAAGATACTGCATATTTGTATTGGTAATTTATCTCTTGGAATTGAAATTTGAATTTGTTTATATTTTATATAGGCTAAGTCCACTACCAAAGGCCTATCAGGTTGAACCTGAAGCTAAAGACTCTCTATAAATATACCTTCTTAGAGGTATGTTAAAGGATAAGATATGATTTATGCCTTCCTTAGGCAAGTTAGATTTTACCTCTATAAAATACTGCTACTACTATTAATACATCATAATAGATGATTTGTAAGTACTAACTTGGGTGTCGGAAGTACCGCCCCTGGGGTCACCCTCGGGTTCTTCGTGTTATTTTGCAGGAATTTCATTATTTTTCAGCCAACCACCGTACGACCACCACAACCATCCAAAGGTACCCTTTTATTTGATTGTTTCCTATTTCTAATGAGAGCAATGTAACGTCGTCTATGGGGATTATGGTGTTCATAGTGAGTTTCCTATGGCTCCATGACCCTTAACACTCAAAATCTTACATTGAAATTCTCTAAAAATTTTCAGATCTATCTTGTCTTCACCATCTTTAATAGTGACTCAAATAAATTAACCATTTTTTCTTTCTTGTCACGAGAAAAATCTAATTATGAGGGTACTAACTACTAAGCCTCATGTAAGTATGATGAAACAAAGATTATGTTTATATACATGAAGGAACAAGAGTATGTCCAGGAACAAGTCAGTTTAGAAATGAGTCATTTTTGAAACAAGTCACTAATCCTAACAAAACGAGTATAAGACAATTTAACGAGTCACCCTAACGAGTATTTGGCTAACATTTTATGCGTAAAACGCAGTATGATATAAGATAACAATAATCAGTAGTTTAATAATAATTTATTTATTATTAAAATGATTTTTAAATAATAAATTAAAAGATAAATATTGTTTGGAAAAAGTAAGCCACGTGTTATTAAGAGGTTTTTGTTTGAAATAATCAACTCCTTTAGAAAAATTGTCCCGTAGAAAGTGGAGTGAAAATAGGAGATTTTACTCCATGTTTTACTAAGAGGTTTTTGTTTGAAATAATCAACTCCTTTAATTAAACCATCCCTTAGAAAGTAGAGTGAAAATAAGAGTTTTACTCCAGTATAAAAAAACGTGTGACACTTTTAATAAAGATATTTATATTTTCATTTTGAAAAATTTTAGAAGAAAATATCTCATGTATTGAATAGTTATTTTATCTAATTGTTTTATAAGAAAAAAAAATATCTTTTTCGAATATGATTTTGTTAAATATTTTTATAGGATTATTTGAAAAGTATTTTTATAAAACAAAATTATGTTTTACGCAGAATAAAAGAAGTTATAATACCACCCTTAGACTTAGGAATATGGGTGTTAAGGGGAATGAATTAATTGACATTATTTTATCACTTTTGTAACTGTAAGGGTCAAGGAAGTTATGAAATTAATGAGTAGAAGTGGGAAGTTAACTTATGAGAAATAGTTTTTCTCATGCTTAAATAAAGACTTCCTTTAATCATTTATAATGTGAGCCTCCACAACTCCACTATGGGTATTCACTCCTCAAGAGTGTTTACTTCTCAAAGGAAAGACTTCATGGAGGGTATTATGTATGTCATATATTGAGTCTAACAATTAAGTTTGTTCCAATTCGTAAGTTCCTGTTTTACAAGTATATTAATATGTTCCAACATTTCATCATACTTAGAGTTTGTATTCTAATATAGAGATGAGTTTGTACTTCGAGTGAAGTGTTGAGAGTTTGAGTGAACTCTTGTAAATGGGGTAAGAGGGATTTGAGTGAATTCACAAAAAAAGAGTTGATTAAAGTTAAGTTCAAGAAGAAAATGAGTTGTAAGAGCTTTAGGTGAAGTTTAGAGTTGAGAACATGGGAACAAGAGGTTCTTCGTAGGGAAAATTAAGTTCGAAGAGGAACTTAATGTGAGAGAAAGATAGAGAAGGGAACCCATATGAAAATTGTGTAATGAGTTTTGCTCATTTTCATAGTGAAAAATTTTTACAGAAATCCTTAGTGGGTCGAGGTTTTATATCCGGGTTGGGCTCTGGATAGTTTCCTCGTTAAATCTTTATGCCCCTTTATTACTTTTCTTTGTTGCTTTTGTGTTCAAGTCGTTAATTTCGCAAAAGATTTGACAAACTCTCATAAAATCTAAAGTAACACATATACTTTAATTCACTTACCCCTCTTGTAGTATCTATCCATATATAACAATTGGTATCAGAGCTTTTTACCTCATAAAAGCAGGCAACCCTGCTGAGTAAAGATTTTGGATAAGATAGATATTGTCTAGTTGCTCCATATTATGTGGTGAAAGGAACACCGATCTGTTCCCAGGAAAGAACCATATCGCTTCTAGTTACAAGCTGTTCCTTAACAAGAATCTGCTGTAGCGTAGGAACAAGAGATCTGGTAGAAGTTGTGTAGTGAAGAAATACATTGTTTGGTTTTTGCTGCTTTACATGAGACATAGGAAC
Organism: Amaranthus tricolor; assembly: GCF_026212465.1. NCBI lineage: Eukaryota > Viridiplantae > Streptophyta > Magnoliopsida > Caryophyllales > Amaranthaceae > Amaranthus > Amaranthus tricolor. Next base: position 19,332,275 of record NC_080058.1, read on the forward strand.
ATGGAAGAAATTTTCAAATGGAGAAAAATGAACGTGTAATTTTTGTGTATTAACAAGTCGAATTTGTGCAAGATTTAGAAGTGGGAACACATTCGAGTATCATATTGTTCCTACAGAAGTTCCGTGGAACAACATGCTTCTCATATATCTATACAGTGTTAAAGAGCAAATAATCTCTACAACATTCCAAAGGCCTCAAACCTACTGTGTAAAAACCTCAAGCTCACCCTACTTCAATTACCTCACAAAATTTAATGTTTGAAAGGTGAAATTCTAACGAAGTAAAGATTTGAACTTTGATCTGTTTTATATACATGCATTAATTGTTTTTACTACTTATATAATTTCTATGTTTCAATCTTTCTTTATACACATTTAAATCTTTTGAAAATTATCAATTATAAGTTTTTGTGTTTTCGAAATTCAAACATATTATTTTCAAAACAATTTTAATTTTTTTTAAGAAATGATTTTTAGAATTAATTCAAAAAGTAGTAATAATTTTTTTAATGCATATGGAACAAGTAACTTGAAGCCTTTCGTGTTTGGCAAAATAATTCATGAGCATAGTTGTTATTTGCTAAACTATAAAGTTTTTATTCATCAAAATGTTTTTTAATATCTTTTATAAAAGTTGCATGTTGTTCCTTCACATTAATAATAATCATGTAAGATATGTTTACTTTCAAATCATATGACGTCTTATTACTAAATGCACGTCATTCATTAATTTTAATGATTAATGTAAGTTTATTTCTCTTTAAATTTTGTGTCGTTTATGATTAATATGCGGGTTGTATTATATGATATTAAAATGCACAAAAGCAACTTCCTATAATTTTTTTTTAGGTTAAATAATATGTTGGAAGTGATTAACAATAAAGGAACAACTAAATGTTCAACATAAGTTGTTGTATCTCCAGGAACAATACAAAAAAAAAATTCTTTATGCTCTTTTATATTGTTGAGTTCAAATGAGGATTAAGTATTGGTAGCATAAAGTATGTTGCTAGTATTTTGAAAGAACATTTTTGTTCCAAAATTGTATGTTACATTCTCTTTAAGTTTCAATGTTCTTTCAAAATACTAGCAACATTTGAGGATATGTTCCAAAATTACACAAAATTTACATTTGAGGATATGTTTTCAATCTTCAAAATGGTATATATTGTAATATACGAGGTACTAGTTGTTCTTATAAGGAAAAAGCCCTAATTAGGTACCAAAGAGAAGTTTTATAATGAATGACATATAAAACTATATTTGATTTCAACTAAAAAGGTTATATTAATTATGGAGGAACGCAAATTAAAACGTAAAAGGAATAAAAAAGAACTTGTGGCATTTAGTGAGGGGGAACGTTTCATATTTCGACAATGAGTGTTCATGTAATGTGCTAAAAGAATATTTTGAAATTACTCTATATAGTAGCTTATGATTAAAGAACTGTATCATAAATACAAACATAATTATATGAAAGTATTCTATAGTATGGTTTGTATGATACATTTTTATTATCATTTTAATGTCGAATATATAAAACACATTATATTTTTATGTGTAACTATGTAAGTTTTCAATGATGCACTTTATATACTTTTAATAGGAAAAGTGTTGAAGCAATATTCATACAATAAGTTTCTATTGTTAAACATACATAGACTACACTAAGATGTTTAAATGTGCAGCAATAAGAATAATTATATTATGTTCTTAAACTAACATGTTTCTTTCTAGGAAATTGGTTTAAATAAATTAATTTGTAGGTTATTAAGAAATGTGTCTTATGAAACAAGTTCCTAAGGAACTCGTGGAATTCCAAATGAAGAAATCATGTTAGACAATTTAGCAATAAAAATTGGTAATGCATTTTACAATAAGGAACTTAGAATTCATGACAAGTTTCAACAAACAAATACTTAATAGCAAAAGTATAAATCTCTTAAGAAGTTCCTGATCAACACATTCATTTAACGAATGAACCTCATTGCCTCAAATGTAGAATGAACACTCACATGAGTATTTCCAGGTATGGTCTGAAATGTTCATATTAAGGAACTATCTTTTATACACTGAGTTATTAAATTAAGGGAACATTTGTTAGTAAAGGTATTTGTACTTTTTGTTTATGTTGCTTATTAATTCAAAGTTGTACCAAATAAAGGTAGAAAATTTTGTTATATGTTGATCATTAATTAAGACGTATATTAGGAACAACTTTTAGGATATTCATAATCCCATCATTCCTTTTCATCTCTTTGAACTTTATATTTTTTAAAATAATTATCTTCAAGATTAAGTTAAGTTCTTGGGGTATGTCATTGGAATTTATGTATGTTTCTTCTTGAAAATACTTTATAAAATTAGAATTATTGTTCAAAAGGAACTTACTTGATAATTGTGTGTATATTTATGTTTACTATATTTTGTGCAACTAACAAATTTTTAGTATAAGGTTTATTTACCTTTTATTAGTATGTTGTATACATGAGCATAATCGGGAACAATGACAATATAGTAACCTAGGAAAGCATGTTATGGACAGATGAAAGTAAAAGAGTATTACAAATAATAATGCAGAAAATAAACTATAAATCCAAGATGATGTTTGTAGTGTCTCCTTCGTATATGGCAATGAACTCCTTACTTGAATGAACTACGATTTGAACAACACCATTGAGAAGCTCTGTTTGCAACGGTAATGTTACTCGAAAATCTTCATATGGACTGAAGGTGATTACAAGATTTCCTATTGTGATATTTCACCCACAAAGGTACTTGGGTTATGAGAATGGAAATTCACAATGAGATACAATCAATCACTCAAACTAATTAGTATAAACCAATTAAACTAAATGATTATGTGTTTATGTAGAGAATAAAATCAGAAAAAACAATAAAATAGTTTATAACTCTTTTTTATGTTTTAAGAGAATGAGAGAAAGATGAAATCAAAAAATGATATTCAAGATATGTTTTAAAACAATGCAACCAATACTACTAATAAGTAATGTAGCAATGATTCTTTCGAATCCATTTACTAATTATATCTGATGGTTATCAGGTTATAATCAAGTAAAACATTAGTGCATAACAACACAACACTTCATGAAACGAAGTTTAGATTCACAAACAAATGAACTTTCTGAAGCGCTCGAAAGAGCATGAGTCAAAATCACTTCCAGAAACTTTCTAACGTGAAAATTCCTAAGTGCTCGAACGAGCAAATGCCCAGAACATCAAATAGGAGGTCAGAATCCAAATTGGCAATGCTTCACTGAAGTGCTAGAACGAGCCTTACAGTGCTAGAACGAGCACTATCATTCTCGAACGAGCATGTGGTTGAGCAAGCTCAAATTCGTTCTCGTTGTTACGTTTTTGCTTAGTTATTATTTTAAGCCTTTATTTGGTGTCCTATATGCTCTAAATCTCACCAATCCTCCCCCATTTAGTGCCTTTATGACTTCTTTCTCTTTCTCAAAAACCGATTCTAAAATCACATTCTATGCATCAATGCTAATGTCCATGCGAATTGAATTAACACTTAGTACAATACACTTAACAAATGATGGTGTTATAATGATATCTCTGCGGATTTGAATCATATAGCACTTCTGACCATTTGAAGATGAAGTACACATAGAACAAATAACATAATGTCATTTCTGTGACACATTATAATGGTCGTGTCCACATCTAATTCATAATTTCATCATACTCTGTACGTTAATCTTGACTACGTGGTATAGGTTCTCCTTATGTATTAAATATCCCCGCCAAAGGATACTTCACCAAGAGCTCTTCCACTTTAGGCCTTGAGAAACTTTAAATGACGACTACCTCGCCACTCACAGTATAAAGCAACTATGGGTCACTAAAACTTGTTGCTTTCAAAATTCAAAAAGAAATTTCACGACATCGAATTCAACACACGACGTTAACCGTGTGTGAATTGGGCGTTCTAATTGAATTTTAGTTAACGTAATTCAATTGCAATTGAGACCTACTCAATTAAATCCTACTCATGGCTTTTGTGAAGAAATCAGCCAAATTGAACTTAATGCTCTCATAATCAAAAGTTATGACCTCATTAACGATATATCCTTGCACTAGGCTATGCCTGAGAGAAATATGATGAGATTTACCGTTAAACGCTTGACTATAAGCCTTCGCCAATGCCGTCCTGCAATCCGTATGAATTTCCACTGAAGATATAGGCATTGGTAATATCGGTATCTCAAAACATAAGATCCCGTAACCATAGTGGAATCGACAATGCATGTTTGTTTCTTGGAAGACTATGATATGGCTCCTCCTCTATAAAAGAAGTTAAAATAACCACCCTTAAACTGAGGAACATGGGTATTAAGGGGAATGAATTAACTAACTTTATTTTATCACTTTCCTAATTATAAGGGACAAGGAAGTTATTATATTAATAGGTAGAAGTGGAAAGTTGACTTACTGGAAATAGTTTTTCTCATGCTTATATGAAGACTTCCTTTAATCATTTGTAACGTGAGTCTCCACAACTCCACCATGGGTATTGACTACTCAAGAGTATTTACATCTCAAAGGAAAGACTTCATGGAGGGTATCACATACGTAATATATTGAGTCTAACAAATAAGTATGTTTATGTTATTGTTTCACAAGTATATTAATATGTTCACGCGTTTCATCATACGTTGGGTTTGTATTCTTATAGAGAGATGAGATTTGTTGGCACTCTTAGGTTTTGATGATGACTGCACTTTATATAAACAAATGTATTTTTAGAGATTATATGCAGGTCGATATCTAGTCGTGATTAAGATCGTTGATAGTGCCTATGACTTAGTCTACGAACGTGTACTTGTCAAAAGAATACAAAGAAGTTAGATAAGGTATATCGCTTAGGATGTCAAATGTAGATAGGTGGTCTACAGTTCCCAAGTTTGATGATCTAACGTTACTGGAAAACGGAAACAGTACATTGTTCCCAGATTGGAGTCTGGAGAAGATACGTCTGCTGGAAAATTCTGATTAAGTTATTTTCTGATTGTTTAGTTGATGTATTAGTTAAAATTAATTTTTTGCATTATTTAATAATTAAGTTAATTGGCAAACTATTTTATAGTCACCTAAAAATATAATCGTGTGATTTTCTAAATATGGAATATTTCTTTCGTTATTTTTCTCTCCTTTTAAAAATAGGCTTTTATTATCTAAATTAAGTGAGTAACTAACTTATCTATTATTAGTAAAGGGGAACCGTAACTAACTTACCCATTATTAGTAAAGGGGAATCATAGCTAACTTACCTATTATTGGAAAAGGGGAACCGTAACTAATTACCTTTTATTAAGGAAATAACCGTGGGTTTTGACCTTGTAATTCATGTTCCATATTATTCTCCTTATTTTTAGGGATAAGGGAATAATGGGTAGTTACTTCTTTATTTAGCTAAATTAACACTATAAATATAGGACTTGTTTGTTCATCAAAGATTGCCTTCGTAGGAGCCATAAAATCCATACGAGAGATCAAAAAATTAACAAGAAATATTTTATGATATTCTGGACATGCTGAGCTCTAATTATTATACTCTAAAACTACAACTTGTAGAAGTAAGGAAGTATAGATTTGCTTTAATGCATTTGATTTGATAATATGGCATTACACTTCAATATATTTACATTTGATTTGAAAAATGTGATGAAATCCTTGACTATATGCTCTGATATGTTTACTGCTTTGGTACTCAGTATTATTGTTGTTCTGGTACTCAGTATTAATGTGATGATATTCTAATTATGCTCAGATTAAGTATCTTAGTAAGTTAAGTAATTGGACTAAAGTGGGTTTTTAAAAACAAATTGGATGAGACTGGAATCATAGTAAGAAACAAAGCAAGGCTCGTGGTCAAAGGGTACAATCAACAAGAAGGAATTGATTATACAGAGACATTTACTCCGGTAGCAAGGTTAGAGGCTATCAGAATTTTAATTTCTTTTGCTGCATTTATGAATTTTAAATTATATCAAATGGAAGTGAAATGTGCTTTCTTAAATGGTTTTCTTGATGAAGAAGTCTTTGTGGAATAACCCCCTGGCTTTGAAAATTCCTCTTTTCTTGATCATGTCTATATGCTTGATAAAGCTCTTTATGGGCTAAAACAAGCTCCTAGGCAATGGTATGAAAGATTATCAAAGTTTTTGAGTGAAAATAACATTGTTAGAGGTAAAATTGACAAAACCTTATTCTTTAAGAATCGAGGTTCTAATAATTTAGTTGTTCAAATTTATGTTGATGATATTATTTTTGGTGCTGCCAATGAATTTCTATGTAAAGAATTTGCTAACTTGATGAGCACTAAATTTGAAATGAGTATGATGGGAGAATTAAATTTCTTCCTTAGTTTGCAAATTAAACAAACAGCAAATGGAATCTTTATTCATCAACAAAAATATATAAAAGAACTTCTTAAGAAATACGGTCTAAATAATGCTAAAACTAACCACACACCCATGGCTACAAATGTTAGATTAGATGAAGATTCAAATGGTATTGATGTTGATCAAACTGTGTATCGAGGCATGATTGGTTCTTTATTATATCTAACTGCAAGTAGACCCGATATTGCTTTTAGTGTTGGTTTATGTGCTAGATTTCAATCAAACCCCAAAGAATCACATCATACAGCAGTGAAAAGAATTCTGAGATATTTGAAGGGAACATATGACTTGTCCCTATTTTATCCTAAAAGTGATGTCTATGATTTGAAAGGTTATAGTGATGCAGATTATGCAGGTGATCTAGTAAACAGAAAAGGCACTTTAGGTATGGTTCAATTTCTTGGCTCATGTTTAGTATTGTGGTGTTCCAAGAAACAGAACACCGTTGCACTATCCACCGCTGAAGCAGATTATGTGGCAGCAGCAGCTTGCTGTTCCCAAATGTTTTGGATCAAACAGTAGCTAAGAGATTTTGGTATTAAATTTAAATGTGTTCCTATTTATTGTGATAATACCAGTGGCATATGCATATCTAAAGATCCAGTGCATCATTCTAGAGTTAAACATATCCATATAAGACATCATTTTCTTAAGGATAATGTAGAAAATAAAAATATTATTGTTAAGCATGTTAATACTAATGAGAAAATAGCAGACATCATGACAAAACCACTTCCAAGGGAACAACATGAAAAGATGAGATCGAAACTTGAGATGATTAAGCTCCACTAAAGTTAATGGCAAGCATTCCCAATGAAGCAACATAAAATTGAAAGGGTTAAATCATCCACAAAAACCTCGATTGAGAAAGGTTCAGGTATGCAGTTATTTAAAGTACGTATATGGATGCTTTCTTGTTTGCATGTTTGAATTGATCAGACCAAAGCAGCATGTGTTTGTTCTTTGTATTTCTGTCCTCATAAAAAAAAGGGGGGAGTATTTTATTTCTTATTTTCGATTTTTATATCTTTTTTCAAATTCCAGCAATTTTTTATCGATAGATGGTTAATGCAAATAAATTAAATAGTGGGAGTTGGATAATCGTAGTGTTTCAAAAACCGTTATTAACCATTCCGTGAACCTATCTACTCAAACACATTGTTCACACATGCACAATTAAATAACGTGTAGTGCAACCCTTCATTAACCATCCTTTCATCATCAATATAACCCCTCATCCTCACGTCACACCATCTCATATCATAACTCATACTTTACCAACTCTTAAACCGTTAATTTCCTTCATTCACTCTCACTTCTTCTTCATTCTAAATTATCTAACATGAAAACCCCCAAAACCACCTCAAGCAAGAAGCAGAACAAGAGAACACCTAAATTTTCTCAACCAAAACCTCTCAAAGTAATCCATCCTTCACCATTAATCACAGCTCCACCATCTACCTCCAAAGAACCACACTCCGACACACCAAGTCTATCCACGATGCATGCTGGAACCAAACGCCTTAACGACACTCCAAAAGGTAACTCATCATCCAAACCAACAAAGAGAATCAAGCAAGTTGATCACAATAGCGCCGAAGAAATCTCCAAAGAAATTTCAGTTGGGTTCGGGCTTGAAAAATATTGGTATGATTCCACACCCTTTCCTCAACTTCATGCTATTTTGCAAAATCAATGTTGGGAAACTTTAATGACTGACTATTGTTGTAACCCTATTTATCCAAATCTGATGCGTGAATTCATTTCAAAATTTTCAATTGATAATGGGATATGTTCAAGTATAGTTAAGGAGATCAAAATTTGTACCGGCAGTAGGTTTTGACACGTACTATGTTGGGTCAAAGGTTGTCGTTTCTGGAATTAATGAGAAAACGGTTCTTAAGTTTTTGGGAATCAATGAGAAGAAGGGGAGGATTCGTCACAACTCATTGTCTCCCCTCCACAAATTGCTTTATAATATTGCTCGTCGTTTTATCTTACCCCGTAATTCAAAGCGAAGTGAGGTAAATCTTCGCGACGCTACATTGATTTATTGGTTAGCTAATCATATAAAAATCAATTTTCCTTCTTTAATAATTTCACATTTGTCGGATTCTATTGAAAAGAAATATCTTGTTGGTTTTGGAGGTTTGTTAACTTGCATTTTTAGAAAATTTGGAGTACCTTTTGATGGTTTGCAGTTCGCCATGAGTCCCAACAAAAAAATTGGTGCAAAATGTTTGAATAATTTGCATATAAAATTAAATGATAACGGTATTCTTGAGGATGCCAATAAAGAGGTTGAGATTGTTGATTCTGAAAAGGAAGAAGAGGAAAAGAAGAATGAAAATGAAAATAAGGATCAAGAGACTGTTCCCCCTGCCACTACTAAAAAGGCAGATGGCTGTTTCTAAGGGGAATAGGGGGAAGTAGTGAGTAAGGGGGAAGCTGTAAGGGAAGAGAAAGTCTCTAAGGAAGAAGAGGGTGAGGCACTGGATATTAATGATGATGATGATGATGATAGTGATGAGGAGATAGGAATGCCGGTCAAAAAGAAGCCTGTTGTGACCCCAAGGAAAAGTCGTAGGCTTGCTTCCAAAGGAAAATGTCCGGTTGCTAGTTTGGATGATGACTCTTCCTCTCACAACACTTTTGAGCCTACCACTAACGCACCTCCCTCACCAAAGCCAGCCATACCACCATCACATCAGATTCCATCACCACCACCATCACTTATACCCTTTACACCACCACCATTTACCACACACACTTCACTTGGTTTAGACTTTGGTAACTCCTCTTCTACTCCCATAGCTCACTAGATTCTGTCCTCTCGAAGCTCAATGATCTTTAGTCTCAATTCTTTGCTTTCCAAGATGAAATTCGTGTCACACTTGCATCGATTACTGATCAGCTTACACAGATGGAGGCCCGTCTTGGTGCCAAGCTTGACACTGTAGAAGTGTAGACCGAGTTTGTAGATGAAGAAGAGATTGCATCCTGATCCCTCTTCCTGCTAAGTTTTATGTTTTATTGACTCAATCATTTGTCTGTCTATCTGTGAAATTTCTTTTACGTTTTTAAGTACCAGCTGAGGGTACAAATTCTGTATTTTTATTTTGTTGAACAAGTTGCTACTATCAAAGGTCTGTGATGTTTAAAACTTTGCGTATCTTGATTGCGTTCCTTGGTATTTTGCTTTCATTCACTGTTTCTTGTTTCCTTCTTTGGCTATATCTATATGGTTAGCGTTGTGGTTTGATTGTCCCATTCCTTTTTGAATGATGTCAAAAGGGGGAATATTTAGCACAAACTTAAAGGTATGCTTGATCAATTGACTTAGTTCAATACTCTTATTTGTTTTGCCTAAGGATGGTGAGATACTCTAATAATGTTCTGATCGTGAAGCTTTGATATCCTATTTAGTTAAGCTCTATATTAGCTCTGATTATTCAAATTGGTTAATTGAAGCTCTGATTATTCTGGTTTCTAATTTGAAAAATGAAAAGTTGAAAAATGAAAAGCTCTGATATAACATGCAATATATTATGATATTCTGGACATGCTGAGCTCTAATTATTATACTCTAAAACTGGAACTTGTAGAAGTAAGGAAGTATAGATTTGCTTTAATGCATTTGATTTTGATAATATGGCATTACACTTCAATATATTTACATTTGATTTGAAAAATGTGATGAAATCCTTGACTATATGCTCTGATATGTTTACTGCTTTGTTACTCAGTATTATTGTTGTTCTGGTACTCAGTATTAATGTGATGATATTCTAATTATGCTCAGATTAAGTATCTTAGTAAGCTATGTTATTTTATTTTAGATTTATTTAAAGACTTAAGCAATAAACTTCTTCTAATGCTCTGATCATGCTTATGTTACTTTTAAATAATTCTAAATATTAGAGTAATCTATTCTGATATATATGCTTGGTAAATTATATTGTAACGAGTTGATTTACTAGGTTAAGTAGAGTAGCTTTAATCTCTAGCATGCTCTATGATATTGGTTTTACTCTATTTTGTTTAAGTTTGTTTAAAAGTTTGTCATCATTAAAAAGGGGGAATTTTTTGGCACTCTTAGGTTTTGATGATGACTGCACTTTATATAAACAAATGTATATTTAGAGATTGTATGCAGATCGATATCCGGTCGTGATTAAGATCGTTGATAGTGCCTATGACTTAGTCTATGAACGTGTACTTGTCAAAAGAATACAAAGAAGTTAGATAAGATATATCGCTTAGGATGTCAAATGTAGACAGGTGGTCTACTGTTCCCAAGTTTGATGATGTAGCGTTACTGGAAAATGGAAACAGTACATTGTTCCGAGATTGGAGTCTGGAGAAGATACGTCTGCTGGAAAATTCTGATTAACTTAATTTCTAATTTTTTAGTTGATGTATTAGTTAAAATTAATTTGCTGCATTATTTAGTAATTAAGTTAATTAACAAAATATTTTATAGTCACCTAAAAATATAACCGTGTGATTTTCTAAATATGGAATATTTCTTTCCTTATTTTTCTCCTTTTAAAAATAGGCTTTTATTATCTAAATTAAGTGAGTAACTAACTTAACTATTAGTAAAGGGGAACTGTAACTAACTTACCCATTATTAGTAAAGGGGAACCGTAGCTAACTTACCTATTATTGGAAAAGGGGAACCATAACTAATTACCTTTTATTAAGGAAATAACAGTGGGTTTTGACCTTGTAATTCATGTTCCATATTATTCTCCTTATTTATAGGGATAAGGGAATAATGGGTTGTTACTTCTTTTTTTAGCTAAATTAACTCTACAAATAGAGGACTTGTTTGTTCCTCAAAGATTGCCTTCGTAGGAGCCATAAAATCCATACGAGAGATCAAAAAATTAACAAGAAATATTTTGTTCAAAAATTGCCAATTAACTTATAATATTTTCTTGTGCAACTCTTTAATTTTGTCTTTAGAGAATTTATCCTTGTAAAGGGTTTTTGAGAGAATTGTTGTAACTAGACTTGGGTAAGTCTAGGGGAGAATTAGAAAGCTTCTAGTGAAGCCAGAGAAGAGAATAGCTTTGAGTAAAGGTAAGAGAAAATCTTCTAGTGAAGCTAGAGAAGAGAATAGCTTTGAGTAAAGCTATGAGAGAAGCTTCGAGTGAAGCAAGAGAAAGAGAAAGAGAAATAGAAGTTGGCCTAGTTAGAGAAGCTTCGAGTGAAGCAAGTTGTTTTATGTAATTGTAACGAATTGGCTAAAACATATTGGAGAGTTTTGAAATCTCGAGGGGTCGTGGTTTTTCCTTCTATTTAGGCCTAGAAGGTTTCCACGTAAAATTGTGTTGTCTCTTTTACTTTTTTGCACTAAGTTTAGGTTTTAATTCTTCAATCTAATTCCGCAAAAATAGGGCTAAAATACTAAAACTTATTAAAACAACAATTCGCCCTCCCTCTTGTTGTCGTTCCCATCTCTAACACTGTCTACAATGAGTTTGTACTTAGAGTGAAGTGTTGAGAAATTGAGTGAACCCTTGTAAATGGGCTAAGAGGGATTTGAGTGAATCCACACAAAGAGAGTTGAGAGCTTAGAGTTAAGTTCACGAAGGAAATGAGTTATAATAGCTTTTAGTGAAGCTTAGAGTTGACAAAATGGGAACAAGAGGTTGTTCTGGAGGAACTTAATGTGAGAGAGAGATAGAGAAAGGAACCTATATGAAAATTGTGTAATGAGTTTTGCCGATTTTCATAGTGATAGAGTTTTAGAGAAATCTCTAGTGGGTCGCGGTTTTATATCTAGGTTGGAATCTGGATAGTTTCCTCGTTTTATCATTGTGTTGCTTTATTTTCTTTCGTTGTAGCTTTTGTGTTCAAGTCATTAATTCCGCAAAATATTTGAAAAATTCTCGTAAAATCAAAAATAATGTATATACTACAATTCACCCCCCTCTTGTAGTATCCATCCATAAATAATACAATCGAAAAGAAATTCAATCAAATTACCCACAAATGTTGAAGAAGTACTCGAAAAATATGCAGCTCTGGTGGTTTCTTAGAGAAGTAAGCAAAAGAATTACCTAGATGCAATGTTGAAAATTGCAAGAGGAATAAAACAAAGTGGTGACCTAGTACTTTAAAGATATGCAAATTTTAACATCTAAAAGCTACCTTAGACATTTGGGTATGGAAGAATAAAGAGAAAAAGAAAAGAAGAGGGGTCCCACGCAAGTTGAACATGAGAAGGCATTAAGATCGTACTTATCCTTTTATGTAAATATTTTTTCAAGTTTGTTTAAGCCTCCGGAAACATGGGAAGATTAGTCCTGAGAAAACTAAGAATATTAGTCTTCCAATGATGTACTATAAATACCCAAACAACACTAGTTATAAAAAAAACTAAAATAACAATCACTTAAAAGCTGATATTCAAACAATTAATGCTATTACACTTAGCATTTTTTGAGAACCAAAATTATTCGATTCAACTTCAACAGAATTGTTGGAATATTGATGATTATTTAATAAATAAGACAAGCTCTTATTCATTAAATACAATTACTTAAGCCTCACGCTATAGATTACCCTAATAACACCCTCCAAGCCAAAAGTCACTACGCACTTGCGAAGGGACTTATTCGGCAATTAACTTGCATAAACACTGACTTGGGTGTCGAAAAAGGTGCCCAGAAACCATTTCGAGCCTTCCCTACTCTTGTAGATTGTACAGGTAATTCGTGACATTTTGAAGAGTGGTTGGATTGCAAAGATTGTATCGATCACAAGAACAAACCTCACAAATTCAAACTCTTTCCCTGCTTAAGGACCCAACTCTGGACTAATAAGGACTTAGTCATTTATTAATTGTATTATGTCAAATATAGGAACAAAATGTTTGTTAGGTACGAATTGAGTAAGTTTAAGATAATAGGCTTCCAAAGCCTAGCTAATTTACTACATATGAACATGAGCATAGTTAAAATGCCCAAATTGTTTTAGTAAATTTTCTTTAAAAAATCTAACCTTTGGATAATTCTTTACAAAAAAAAATTCTATGGATCTATTATTCTTGAAAAGAACTTTATCCCCAAATCAGGTTCCAGTTTTTAGGAATCGGAACCGAAACCAAAACTTGCCCAACTCGGACTCTGACCATCACTACCTTGCTCCACCTTTACACCACCCCTCCCTTGAAAACACCAACCAAAAATCGTCGTTGCCTAAACCACCATCCCCGTGACCCCCTCCACTTTAAACCTCTATCGCTATGACTCCCTCACTTGAAACCTCATCCCTATGACCCCTCTCGCCTGAAATCCCCACCCCCGCGACTACACTCGCCTGAAATCACCCTCCCCACGTTCTCCTTTGCCTGAATCCCTCCTTTGTTGAAACTCTTAATATCTAAGACCTCCATCCCCTGAAATTCCCCTTCCCCTAAAATTTCTCTTCCCTAAACCCCTCCCCTTAAAAATCCTTCTGTGATTCCCCCTCTCTTGAAACATTTATCGACGAATAAGATAACGATGGTTATGATGGTCTTGCGAGTCATTGATGGTGGAGCGAGTTATGATGTATAGGTCTACTATGGTTGATTGTTACTGATGGTGGAGTGATAACATGTCATCACAGTCGTTATGCTAAACCGTAAATCAAACTATATTTGTAACAACTTACGCACTACACAAGTATAGCAGGGTAGGGGATCGAACCATGAAGACAAGGGATATCAATAAACTCTATGTCTCAATATAAAAAGGTTTTGTGGGTTGAGGTAAATTCTAAAACTAATGACAAAAATAACAAGCAAGATTCAATAACAATAAATCAAAGGAAAGAAAACGGGGTTGAGATTAGATTCACCCCGGGAAAGTGATTTTAAAAGAAGATATATTAGGTTAGAGAAAATCAAACAATAACTAATCTAGATACCCAAGAATACGAGAGGAACTTGGTGAACTCACAAATTACAACGAACTACTTATAACCTCCCTATGTCTCCAAGGACGTTGCAGGATAAGATTCGTATTGTGTTTCAATGACCAAATATCGCTATCTTTTCTTTAATCCTAAACAACAAAGAACATAGCCTTTCACAAGGGTAATAAATGAAGCAACCACTATAAACGTAATAAACATTAAATAAAACAAGCAAGAGTAAGAGATGTATGTAGTAACTATTCTAGAGAAGCAATAAATGCAAAGTAAAACATTAAAGTTAAAATTTATAAGGAGATTGATACTCAAATTCAAATATTGATGCTAAAATAGAGAAGCAATCAAGATTCAATAACCAAGCTTGAAATCCCAAAATGTTAGAAGGTAGACACTGGAAAGCAATGAACTATGAAGACAAGTGTTTTAAGAACTAATGAAAGCTTAAGATTAACAAAACTAATGTAAAGAAAGTATTGAGGGCTAAGCACGCGAGTGAAAATGGGGTATATATACCCTCTAAACAAAGGGGTCTTGAAAGCCCAAAAAAGCCCTTGAGTTTTGCTTGAGGAGAAATTAATTCCCGCAGAAAACAGCTCCTTTCAGCCAACTCTATAGCTCATTCACCCAAATGGAAGACAATTACTTTAAAAGAAGAGGGAATGGATTGAATCTAGTTGGTTCAAAAAGCACAACTGAGCAAGGAAAAATAAGGCAACAGCAGCCTACTGATGAGCCTGTGCAGCCTACTAACCATGCACCTAATATGCCCGAGATGGAGCTTGATACTACTGAGTCAAGTGTTAGAAATGAAGGTGTGTTGAATAACAACAAGGCCACCAAATAAGAGAATGAAGATGTTACTAAAAGGCTCAATATATGGGCTAAAGACTACAGGGCAAATCACTCTATTGCAATGGAAAATCAGTATCAAAGGAAGTAACACAACTCGTTAAAGGCACATGTAGTTAAGCTTTGTGATCAGTTATCTTGGATAGTTATATTGTATTCTAGACTATTGTACAAAGCCTATATATATAGGCCAACTCTTAAGGAGTAATTTCAGTTTTTAGTTTTAATAAGATTTTAAGGATTTCATTCCTTTTTCTTCAAGAATGTGAGTAAAGCATTCTTTCCGATTTTGTGAGTAAAGTAAGATCAAAACCTTCAATTGATTAAGGAGTAAACTTAGTCATTTAAAGGGGAATTGAGTGCCTTGGTAAGTAAAGCAAATACATGAGATTCATCTATCCATCAACATCTACGCCCATTCTTGAAACAGTAGGCATAGGAGGGTTTTCTATTTGTGTGTGAAGTTTTTGAAAATCACAACTGTGTTTGTTGAAGGATGAATTCAATTGTGTGCAAAGTGTTGTAGATTATTAGCCCTATTTCAGTGCAATTTGGTATCAGAGCAAGTTCAGTGAGGGCGTAGAACGAACAAGAACAACAACAGAAGGGGTCATTGTTCATCACTGAACATGAATTCTGGTAAGGTTTTTTGTGAATTATTTTGTAGAGGGAAGAAAAGTTTCGTGCAGTGAGTCGAATATCATTAAATTGATAGCATTTATTTAGGAAAAGTGAATCAATCAGTTTCTTTTCTTTCACATATCGTTGGACTCTGAATAATAATGGAGATTGAGAATTCTTGAATTTCAAGAACCTGCATCATGTACTGTATTTGTGTTTTATATGTGATTTCTTTTGGTATTTGTCTTTTGTTTTGTTTTATTGTGCACTTTCAATTCTAGAATCATGAACGCAGAAGATAGAAAGAGTATTTTAGATGAAACCATACAACGTCTTACACAAATTTTGGCTAAAATAGGTTTGTTAAACCAAGAAAAAAATTAGACTAACAAAAACCAAGAGTATAGAATCCTTAGAGCAGATGTGGCTGATTTTGATGGGCAATCTTTAAACCTTGAAGAATATATTGGTTGGGAAACTAGTCTTGAAAGGTTCTTTGAATATAAAGATACACCAGTAGATAGGGAATATAAGATGGCTAAGGTAAAGTTGACCAAACTAGCTGCAGTATGGCTTGAGGGTATACAAAAGCAAAGAATGAGGGAGAATAGGGCAAAAAATGATACTTGGGAGAAGCTGAAGAAAAATATCAAAAGAAAGTATGTTCCTACAAATGACAAACAACAACTCTCTATGTAATGGAATACCCTAACCTAAGGAAATAGATTAGTAGCTAGTTACATTCAAGATTGGGAGAGATTATCAATACTGTGTGATGTTAACGATTTTGAGGAAATAAGAGTAGGAAAATTTTTAGCTGGGTTGAGGGATGATCTAAGAATCAAGATTTCTTTAATCCCTGATCTCACAGTTACCATGGCAGGAAACCATGCCCTTATGTTGGAACAACACTCCAAGAAAAAGCCTGCACAGTCCTCAAGACACTCATATACTAAGAATAGTGAAACAACATACCCTAGAAACCCCAATGCTATAGTAAATTCTAAAACTAAGCCTAACAGTGAGGTCAAAGGAAAGAGTGTGACACCCAATAAGGATATAGTTTGTTTCAAGTGCCATGAACATGGCCACTATAGAAGGGCCTGTCCTAACAACAGAGAATTCACCATGCTGGCATGGAATGAAATAAGAAAAAAAGAGATGCCCAAGACTATCCTAGTGATCATTTGATGGGTAAGAAGAGGAGGTAGGTCCCATGACTTCAGAAGAAAACCCTGATGGCACCTACATACAGAAAGAGTCAGGAATTGTCACACAATACACCATTGATTCAGAGGAGGAGAATGAAAGAGAGCAACTCCACCCTGAGCTATAGACACACCACAGTCTAGTCATTAGGAGAAGTTTTCATACTACACCTAGAGCAAAAAAATCTAATCAAAAAGAAAATATTTTCCAAATTAAGTGTAGGATAAAGGATAAGGTGAGTAACATAATAATAGATGGGGGGAAGTGAAACAAACTTTGTTAGTCTAGGATTAGTTCAAGAACTAGAGCTTAGCACTCGAACTCACCCTCACCCTTATAAATTGAAGTGGCTAGATAACAAGGCCAGTGGTTCTGTGGGAAAGCAAAGCTTAATCACTCTGGCCATAGGCTCATACCAAGACCAGGTTCTGTATGATGTTTTAGATATGGATTCCTGCCATATTTTACTTGAAAGGTCATGGCAGTATGTTAGAATGGTTAAACATGATGGATACACTAATAATTACACTCTAAAACATGAGGGAAAATTGAAGGATTTGATACCCGTACCTCCACATAGAGTTATACCTCCCCCAAAGAATAGGCAACCCATTCACCTAATAAATAGGAAAAACTACATTAAGGAACTAAACTAGGTAGGTCAGGGATGCATCTTGTTCACTACAGAGATTGACCTTGGAGAATACACTTTGCCTAAGGAAATTGTACCTTTTAATGAGGAATTAATTGATGTATTTCCTAAAGATTTGCCTAAGGGACTACCAAATATAAGAGGTATTGAGCATCAGATAAACCTCATTCCAAGGGCTGTACTACCTAATAAACCAGCATATAGAACTAATCCTAAGAAAACCGAGGAACTACAAAGACAAGTAAAGGAATTACTAGACAGAGGATTTGTAAGGGAAAGTCTCAACCCATGTGTTGTTCCAACTTTGTTAGTCCCCAAAAAAGATGGAACTTGGAGGATGTGTGTTGATAGTAGGAGTGTTAACAATATCACAGTGAAATATAGGTTTCCAATCCCAAGGATAGATGATATGATGGATTTATTAGCAGGGGCACAATGGTTTAATAAGGTTGATCTTAGGAGTTGTTATCATCAGATTAGGATGAAAGAAGGGGATGAGTGGAAAACCGCTTTTAAGACCAAATATTGGTTGTATGAATGCATGGTTATGCCTTTTGGCCTTACAGGAGCACCCATTACTTTAATGAGGCTTATGAATGAAGTGCTCACACCGTTTTTGGGAAAATTTGTAGTAGTGTACCTTGATGACATATTAGGCTACAGCAGGGAGTTACAGGAGCACGTGCTACACTTGAGACAATTGTTGGAAGTACTTAGAAAACAAAATATGGGAAACTAGAGAAATGTAGTTTTCTAATGAAGGAAGTTCATTTTCTAGGTTTCATCATAGGATCGAAGGGAGGGAATCAAACTTGACCGGGCCAAGATAGAAGCTATCAAAGACTAGCCTACACCTTGCACTATCTCACAAGTCTGCTTATTTCATGGGCTAGCCTCATTTTACAAGGGGTTTTTAAAAAACTTTAGTAGTGTCATGAGTCCTATCACTGAGTGCACTAAGAAAGGGGAGTTTAGTTGGACAATTAAAGCATAGAAGGCCTTTGAAGAGATCAAGTCAACCATGTGTAGAGCACTAGTCTTAAAGTTACCTGATTTTAGCCAACCTTTTTAAGTTGAATGTGATGCTTGTGGTACAGGAATAGGGGCTGTCCTTACATAAGGAGGAAGACATATAACTTAATTTAGTGAAAAACTTAACCAAAAAGAAATTGAATGTGAGACATTCTAGGTGGGTAGAGTAACTTCAAACTTTTGACTTTGTGGCCAAGTATAAGTCACGAAAAACAAACATTGTAGCAAATGCTCTTTGTAGAAAACAATAACTATTAGCCCTGTTAGAGTCTAAGATATTAGGTTTTCAAATGATTAAAGAACGCTACCCTACTAATGAGGAATTCAACGACATTTATCAAAGCTGTTTAGATGGACCCAAAGGTACTTATCATATAAAGCAAGGCTTTCTTTTTAATGGAAATAGATTGTGCATACCAAAACTACCTCTAAGGATGTTGCTTGTCAAACAAGTGCATGGAGGTAGCCTAGCTTGACACTTTAGGATACAGAAAACAATTGATATGCTAGCTTAAAATTTCCACTAGCTAAAGATGTTGGGAACAGTAGGAAAGTATGTTTTGAGATGTAAGACTTGTATTAAAGCCAAATTGGTGTTTCATAGGGGAGAATACAAAATATTACCTGTTGCTTGTAGACCTTGGGAACACATTAGTATGGACTTTATTATGGCTCTACCAAGGACACAAAAGGGTAAAAGATTATGTCATGGTAGTAGTTGATAGGTTCTCAAAAATGGCTCATTTCATTGCATGCACCAAAGTTGATAATGCTCAAAACCGAATCCAGTTAGTCCAGAAAGCACAACTGAGCAAATACAAATAAGGCAACATCATCCTACTAAGGAACTTACTAATGAGTATGTGCAGCCTACTAACCATCTACCTAATATATTTGACATGGAGCTTGATACTACTGAGTCAAGTGTTAGAAATAAAGGTGTGTTGAACAACATCAAGGCCACCAAATCAGAGAATGAAGATGCTACTAAAGGCTCAATACATGGGCTAAAGACTATAGGGCAAATCACTATGTTGAATTGGAAAATCAGTTGCAAAGGAAGCAACACAAATAGTTAAAGGCACGTGCAGTCAAGTGTGTGATTATTTAGCTTAGATATTTATATTGTATTCTAAGCTATTGACAGAATGTGTAGCTTAGAAAACGGTTGTTCCTATTTCCCTTTTCCTCTTTTGTTTTCTCCAAAACCTATATGTAGGCCAACTGTCAAGGTGTAATTTCAGTTTTGAGTTTTAATAAGTTTTTAAGGATTTTATTCCTTTTTCTTCAAGAGTTTGAGTAAAGCATTCTTTTTGATTTTGTGAGTAAAGCAAGATCAAAACCTTTAATTGATTAAGGAGTAAAATTAGTCATTTAAAATGAAAATTGAGTGCCGTTGTGAGTAAAGCCAAGATAAGGGATTCATCTATCCATCAAAACCCACACCCAGTCTTGAAACAGCAGGCAAAGAGGGTTTTCTATTTGTTTGTGAAGTCTTTGAAGATCACAACAGTGTTTCTTAAAGGCAGAATTCAATTATGTGAAAAGTCTTATGGATTATCAGCCCCATTTCAGTGCAGAACCCCTTATCGTTGGGGTCATCATCATTCGCATCACCCTCTTGCTCACCCTCCTCATCTACGTCCATACCAAAGTCTTCTTGATAGAGCGCTTTAGGGGCAAGCGAGGTGAAGTTATTGAACTGTCGCTGCCCCACGCGTAAAAAATCATATCATAATTTAAGGAAATCTCATAAGAATTTCATGGCGAGGGTACCATGATGGTGATCGAGCCTGGCGATGTGGTGGACCTAGGTGGTAAGGAACTTATCAAGCCTAGACTCTATACGGCCGTGGGAGGCCATAATCTCCTACTTGTCCTTGGAGTCCTTATCATCAAGGGCAGCTGAGGTCAAAGCCCTAGCGCTTTCGTCGGGGTAATCGTGCATTGAGAGGGAGTGAGGGCGAGAAGGAGGCCTAAGAGGAGGGTTAGATGAGTACGTCGATACGTCCCCCTCAAGGAGGTAAGAGTCAAAAAAACTGAAGGAGAGGAGGTTATTGATTTGAGGGAAGAGGAACAGTGCGACCTTTTAAATAGGGTCTATGAAAATAAAATCGACCCGCACGAGACATTGCTCGTGAAGGGTGGTTTGTCTAAAATATCTTGCCTAAACTCTACAGCGGGGACAACATTGAAATACTCAGCTATACGATAAACATGGCCCCCGCATGAGGAATTTCTAAAATGTCATGGGTATGCTTATTGTCGTATCGGCGTGCAGTTATAGATAGCGGTGCAAAATGTGCACGTTATGTCTGTGAACCAGGTGGGGATTAGAGGAAGAGAAAAAGGTCTCACGGGAAGACTTAAAGAACATTCTAAGTATGGGGTGTTCCACATCAGATGTATAGATATTATGATTTGGGAAAACAAGACGACCAGAACATGCGAGCGTTATAAGGTTATTTCTTCAGAACATGCTTGTGAGCTAAGCCAAAAATAGAGAAAAAGGTAGGATAATCGAAGATAGGGGTTGCATTTCTTAACCTAAAGGTCAGATGCAACCTGCCCTCATGTTGGCTTGGGCCCACAAAACTGAGAAATTGGTAGGTTAAAAGCTTGTGGGTCAGATGCCACATGTTCACCCATTTCTGAACGCCACAAGCCCTTCTCATTATCTTGAAACTAGCTGCATTTGATCGAATGATATCACTTATTCGGTCGAATGAGGCTAATTTCATACAAATGGAGCAATATTCGTGCATGTAAGAACTTCATCAAAAGCATAACTCTTCACTACATGCCATTCCTAAAAGAGTTCTTAACATCAAAAGATACGTCCACTCCTAAACCAAGAATGTTTCATAAATGGAACCAAGCAAGAAAATCCAATAGTAAACTGGATTAGCTCCTATTAGTGCGTTGTTTAACATCGTTTAGCTTGACTCGGCTAGGACCAACACCCAATAACAACTAAACAAACTACTAGGTAAAACCAACCGTTTCAAAACCAACAAAACTCAACAGAATTATGTTCTAGATATTAGATACTCATTTTAGAAGAGTCATCATTATGTTCAGGGAACCTAGACAAATGGCCAGCTACACATTCTCACTTGCATATCTTTCTTTCAACTCAAAATTAAACTCTTGCAACAGCAGAACCTATCGGATCTACCACGACTTTGCGTCCCTCTTTGTCATCAAGAATTTCAGGTCTGATTGATCCGTGAACACGAAAACCTTAGAACATATCAGATGCTGGTGTGGTCTCTTAGAAGCATAGACTACAACCAACATCTCTTCCTCTGTCGTAAAGTGGTTGCGCTCAGATAGATCTAGTGTTTACTGATAGAGCAAATGCCATGGTGCCTACCATCCTTTTTTTGTCCAAGAACTGCACCTACAAAAATATCACTGTCATCGCATATTAGTTCGAATGGCAAGCTCTAATCAGGAGCTTCCACAACGGGCTCTAAGATCAAGTTTTTTTTCAAACGATTAAAGGCATTGAGGCATCTCTCATTAAAGTTAAATTCGACATCTTTTTGAAGCAATTCATTCAAAGGTTTAGCTAAGGTCAAAAATCCCAACATGAGACACCGGTAAAAGCCTGCATGCCCAAGAAAGGACCGTACTCCTATTACCGAGGCAGATAAAAGGAAGGTTCCTTATAACATCTATCTTAGCAAGGTCCACCCCAAATTCTTTGACGGACAGCTTATGGTCTAGGATAATGCCTTCCTACACCATAATGTGGCACATCTCCCAATTCAACACTAGATTCGTCTCTGGACACTGCATCAAAGTGTTTTCAAGATGTGTTAAGCAACTATCAAATGACGAACCTTTAAGAAAAAAATGATCCATGAAAACTTTCATGATATCTTCCAACATATTAACAAATATAGTAGACATACCTTTAGAACTGGATGGAGCATTGCATAATCCAAAGGGCATCATCCTATAAGCAAAAGTCGGAAAAGGTTAAGTTAAAGTTGTTTTTTGTTGATCCTGGGATGGATAGTAATTTGAAAGAAACCCATGTAACCATCTAGAAAATAAACGTACTTATGCCTTGCTAATCTCTCAAGCATCTATTCAATGAAAGACAAGGGGAAATCATCCTTCCTTGTAGCCATGTTGAGTTCGCAATCAATGCAAACTCGCCATCCAGTGGTAGATCTAGATGGGATCATGTCACCCTTGTCATTCTCGATAATGTTCTTTCCTCCCTTTTTTGGAACATGAATAGGACTAACCCACCTACTATCAGGAATCGAGTAAATGATGTCGGCCTTGAAGAGTTTAAGTATTTCATCCTTAACTACCTCATTCATGTTTGGGTTTAGCCTCCTTTGTGGCTAATCAATGGAGGTCAAATGCTCATCATCAAGATGAATCTGATGCATAACAAGGGTTGGAATAACCCTCTTAATATCATCAAGTGAGTATCCAATGACACTTTGATATTTTCTAAGCAAAACAAGTAGTTTTTCCAACGAAGTGTCATCAAGATCAAAGCTCACTATGACCGGACTCCCTTCATTAATAACAAGATATTCATATTTAAGGATTAGGGATACGGGTTTCAAAGATACCTTGGGGGAGGCATGGAATACTCCCCCTCATAGACCATAACTTCCATAGCCACACAGATTGGCTCAAATTCAGCTTCTTTGCTTGCATATACCTGGGTCTTTTCCATGTGTTCTTCCAACTGCCCCTTTTCTTCACAAACATCCTCATCGTACTTTGAGCACCCAACTCTAACTTCCTTCTGATAATCCTCAATTTCCCTATCCACAACATCAAGTCGACACACTTGTTCAACCATGGTTTTCTTCAAGACTGGGGAAATTTTGAAAACCACCTTCACTTTTGCTACCTCCACCGCTACAATGTTATCATGGAAATTAATTACAAACTTAAGGTTTTTTTTAAGACGGCTCTTCCCAAAACGAGTGCAGTGTAGGGGTTCTTCTATTTCAATCAGCACAAAATCGTAAGGAACCATTAGTTCTCCCACTTGAAATTGTATATCATCAAGCTCTCCACAAGGAACCATTATGCTCCTATCTGCCAGTTGGATTGTCTTTCTTGAAGGTCTTAGGCTATAGGGTAGCTTCTTGGCAATGGATAGTGGCGTAAGGCTAATTCAAGCCCCTAAATCGGCGAGTGTCCCTTTGGGTTCAAGGTTCTTCAACTTCACCAGAAGGTTGTATTGACCGGAATCTCACTCCTATGTAGGCATTTTTCCTTGTAGGATGGAGCTAACTTGGTAAGGATGACTAATCATTTCTTCCTCAAGCTTCTTCTTATCGGAGAGAAGGTCTTTCAAGAACTTAGCATATTCGAAACTTATGCCATTGGATCTAGGAACGGGATTTTCATTATCAGCGAAAGAGAGGGAATTCATGGGTATTTGTTCTTCAAAGCAACATCATAGAACTATTAGGGAAGAAGGTACTGATTTTTGTTAGAATTTTTAGAGGAAATGGGATGAAGGTGTTGCGTTTCAATCGAAATTCCGAAAGAAATGGAATAAATGATGTTGTGCATCAATCTAATTTCAAAAGAGAAAAAAAATAACAAGATTGTGGTTAGCCATTTATGTTGAAACTCAAGAGACAAAATAAAGGTTAGGGGGAAGGAAAATGAAGAGTGACAACGGAGAAGGAGAATTCTGATTTAAGGCAAAAAGAAAAAGAGAAAGAAGAAAAAAAATCATAATAAAATGGTAAAAGGAATTACTTTATTATTTATCTATACATTAAGCCCAATACTATTTTCTCCGATCAGCTTATATTTGCCCCAAAATTACTTTAGACTTTTATTTTAAATTTTCCAATTCTAAAATATTAGTTCGCTATATGTTACATTCAAGCCAACTCTTTGGGTTATATGCTGAAGAGAGGCAGAAACTAGTACGTTGCAATTGAAACAATGCTCGGCAAAAGGTATTGAGAAAAAGTGGATCCCTATTACTACCAATACTCTTTGGTCACCCATGCAATTTAAACACATGATCAAAGTAACATTGAGCTACTTGAGCTAGGGCCATAAAGTGGGCTGATTTGCTAAACCTATCAACCAATACAAAAATTGTATCCTTCTCGGCCTAATGTTGGTAATCCAGTTATGAAACCCATTGAGACAATTTCTCCATACTTCACAAGGAATATAAAGGGGTTGGAGTAAACTAGGGTAGGCCAATGGTTCATATTTTGATGCTTGGCATAGTGTACATTCTCTAACCCATTGTCTAATAAGTTTAATCATGTTCCTTCAATAGTAAAGCCTCTTGATTCTCATAGCGGTGGTATACTTCCTTTCTGTCCAGCTTCTAAACTCACAAGGTGCCAGGAAATGATTGAATGTCTGAGTTGAGTGTTTGGACCCACCACCAATCTGTTATGCCTCCTAAACAGTCCTCCACTAAGGGTGTAATGGGGGATAGCTTCACCTTGTTGTAATTTGCTGCTTTTGCCTAACATATAAGGATCTAGCAGGTAACTTGCTTGGATTCTAGATTCCAGGTTAGATGAGACTATTGAGATAGCCATGATGAGCAATGTAGACCCTTAAACCCTTGATAATGCAACTGCAGCTATGTTTTCAATCCCACTTTTGTATAGAATTTCATAATTAAACCCCATGAGTTTAGACAAACAGAATTGTTGGAATGGAATTGCTTTTTCCAGATGACTAAATGTGCGCTGATGTAGGATCACCTACATCTAATTCTCATGAGCTAGCTAAGATCAATATAATGATACATCAAACGGAAGACGCTTAAATTTAAAGTCCAAATGTCAAGCCCTTTAATTTCGTAGTCATGACCTAAGTCTTCATTAATTTGAGTCTTTTATTTCATTTCAAATATTTAAGTCCTTTAGAAATGATTAAACTAGTTTTAGGATCAAGCTTAATCATGTCTCGTGTTTAGTTAGTTGAGTTGTAATTTTCTTTTACGTCTAGTATTTATTTTTTGGCTCAAATGGGATCGAAATTTACAAAGCATGTGAAGCAAGAATTGAAGCAAAACATTCAGCCATAAAATCAGCAAAATGGCTGAAAATCATCAAGGATATATGAAGATATTGAAGGACATTTGCAAATCAAGTCAAATCAAGCCAATCACTTTATTTCCAAATATCCTCTAGATTTCAAAATATAGTTGTTGGAAACTTGCTTTTATCCTTTAGATTTCAAAATATAGCTGTTGGGAGCTTACTTTTGTGTAATATTCAGATTTTTTTCTTACAAGTTGTAGTCTTTGGTAGCTGAATTCTTTAGTATAAATAGGTTGCTTTCTCTCTTGTAATTCACTCACTTCCATTACATTCTAATATAAACAACCTTTGAGCATTTCTTATTCCTTCTTTGCAATTTAATTTTAACTTAGATTAGTTGAAAGTAAGTTGAAGTTCCTTTGTTTTTCATTCTTTTGGCTAAAGATTGAATACGTTCTTAGGAGCCCATAGCTTCAATTTCGTGGTGAATTCTATATCGAAATTAAACCTTTAGTTCAGCCATTTTTTTATGTTGTTCAATCAACATATCTTTTCTTAATTTTCCTTGTTTCAAAACCACAAAAATCACAAAACAATTCCATTATAATAGAAACTTTTCAGCCTTATTTATTGAATTCGAAACTTCAAAATACAAATGTGTGTTTATAGTTTGGCTCTTGTTTAATACATAGCCAACCTATATCATCTTGGTATCAGAGCCAAGGCTACGCTCCGAGCCTTAATTTTCATTCAGAAAACGCCATGTCTCAAAGTGGTGAAGATGAACCGAGAGATTTAAGCAAAATTATTGAAGAACAAAACGCGACGATCAAGTATCTTTAAGCCCAACTCAATGAATTCCTACACCTAAAACACATCATGAGGGAAGGTGGGCATGATGAGTCCAAAAGTTCTAAAACTAATAGAAAAACAAGCCGTGGAGATGATCTTAAAGTCGACATTCCAGAATTTGAAGGAAGATTAGACGGAGATGAGTTTCTTGAATGGTTAAGGACCATTGAAAGGGTTTTTGATTACAAGAATACGGATGTGGATCAAAAGGTAAAAATTGTTGCTTTAAAGTTGAGAAAATATGCTTCTACTTGGTGAGTTAGTAAGTGTGACAAACGAGAAAGAGAAGGAAAGGATAAAATCAGGTCATGGGGTAAAATGAAAAAGCAAATGAAGGAAAATTTTCTTCCTTCATACTATATGCAAGAGAACTTTACCAAACTTCAGCACCTTCAACAAGATGGAAAAAATGTAGAAGAGTATGGTCGAGAGTTTGAGACAATAATAATGAGGTACGACCTTTAGGAGGATGATCATCAAACTTTGCCAAGATTTTTAAATAGTTTAGATTCAAAAATCAGAAACATAGTTGAATTACAACCTTATATTTTCCTTGATGATTTTATTAGCCTTGCACATAAAGTAGATAAACAACAAAGGACTAAGATGAAGGAAAAATCACGTTTCACTTCATCAAGAAATAATAACTTGAATTTATACCAAAGAATACTTCCAACACCTATTCTAAACCCAATTTGCAAGAACCAAAACCTTTTCAAAATAATCATTCAAAACAGTCCCAAACCATTTTTAATACACCCAAACAAAATGTCAATTCATCCAATCCTAGAAGATGTTTTAAGTGTCAAAGCTTAGGACATATTTCATCCGAATGCCCAAATTGAAAAGCAAAGGAACTTCAACTTACTTTCAACTACTCCAAGTTAAAATTAAATTGCAAAGAAAGAACAAGAAATGCTCAAAGGTTGTTTGTATTAAAGATGTAATGGAAGTGAGTGAATTACAAGAGAGCAAATAGCCTATTTATACTAAAGAATTCAGCTAACCAAAGATTACAACTTGCAAGAAAAATCTGAATATTACACAAAAGCAAGCTCCCAACAGCTATATTTTTAAATCTAGTGGATAAAAGCAAGTTTCTAACAGCTATATTTTGAAATCTAGAGGATGTTTGGAAATAAAGTCCTTGGCTTGATTTGACTTAATTTGCAAATGTCCTTCAATAATCCTCATATATCCTTGATGATTTTCAGCCATTTTGCTGATTTTATGGCTGAATCTTTTGCTTCGATTCTTGCTTCACACGCTTTGTAAATTTCGATCCCATTTGAGCCAAAAAATAAATACTAGACGTAAAAGAAAATTACAACTCAACTAACTAAACACGAGACATGATTAAGCTTGATCCTAAACCTGGCTTAATCATTTCTAAAGGACTCAAATATTTGAAATGAAATAAAAGACTCAAATTAATGAAGACTTAGTTCATGATTACGAAACTAAAGGGCTTGACATTTGGACTTTAAATTTGAGCGTCTTCTGTTTGATGTATTATTATATTGATCTTAGCTAGCTCATGAGAATTAGATGTAGGTGATCTTACATCATCCTTCCCTTCTTTAGAAAAGCTTGACCTCAAGCTTGGTAACATGTCCTCCTCATGAAAAGCAATCAACTCTGCAACATTGAAAGTAAAAGACACACCATAGCTACTAGCTAGCTCTAGTTTGTAAGCATTGTCATTTACTTTTTCCAAAATTTCGAACAGTCCATCAATTCTATCACTTAACTTTGATTTCCTTTGTGTGGGAAACCTATCATTTCTCAAGTAAATCCATACTAAGTAGCCTTCTTTAAAAATCACTTTTTTCTCTTTTGATCCACTCTTTCCTTAACCTTCTCATTCATTTTCTCAATCCTTTCCACAACTTGCTTATGCACCTTTTGAATCTCATTGGCTCTAGACTCAGCACCATGACTAAACTTCAAAGGTGTAGGAAAAGGCGTAAGATCTATAAGGTTTAATAGATTAAGGCCATAAACTACAAAGAAAGGAGAAAACCCGGTTGTCTTGCTAGGAACTTGATTATAAGCAAATTCAGCATGTGGTAGCAATTGTTCACATTGTTTAGGATTCTTAGTAATGAGGGCACGCTACAAGGTTCCTAAGGTCCTATTGGTTACTTCTGTTTGACCATCAGTTTGAAGGTGGCTAGAACTACTAAAGTTAATCTTGGTTCCTATCTTTTTCCACAAGGTAAGCCGAAAATGACTAAGAAACTTTGAATCTCTATGATTTACCATACTTCTTGCTATCCCATGCAGTCTTACTATTTCCTTAAAGTAAAGATTAGCAATGTTAACGGCATCATGTGTAGTATGATAAGTAATGAAATGGGCCATCTTAGACCACCTATCAACAATAACCATAATGGAATCCATATTGTTAGAAGTTCTAGGAAGTTCAGTTATGAAGTCTAAGCTCACATCTTCCCATGGGTTTTGTGGTGTAGGAAGAGGTTGGTAAAGACCTTGAGACGTTTTGTGGGCTTTGGCTTTTAGGCATTGCACACACCTCTTAATAATATGAATGACATCTTTAGCAAGTTTTGGCCAATAAAAGGTCTCACTCACTAAAGCTATGGTCTTTTCTTCCCCAAAATGTCCTCCAAGTCCTTCATCATGATATTTCCTTAATTAAGGTCTCCCTAACACTATGTCTAGGCACACATAATTGATTACCTCGAAAGAGATATCCTTGAAAGATGTAAAAATGTCCTTGAGGTTTGTTATGACATTTTTCAAATATTTCTCCAAAATCAACATCATCAATATAACATTCTTTTAACAATTCCATCCCAACAATCTTAGTATTCAAAGTAATCAAAAGCAAGTAACTCCTAGATAAAGCATCAGCTCTGGTGTTTAGTTTACCCGCTTTGTGTTTTATAGTAAAGTGAAAGGTTTGTAGGAACTTAACCCATTTAGCATGTCTAGATTGAAGTTTGTGTTGGCTTTGAATGAATTTTAGAGCTTCATGGTCAGAACGCAACACAAATTCTTTTGCAATCAAATAATGTCTCCAATGTTCTAAACATCTAATAATAGCATAAAACTCTTTATCATAAGTAGAATACTTCCTTTTAGCATCATTGAGTTTTTCACTAAAGTAAGCAAGGGGTTTGTTGTTTTGAGTAAGAACACCTCCAATACCTACCCCAGATGCGTCACATTCTACTTCAAAGATATCCTCTAAATTAGGCAAATCTAGAACATGTGCGGTTGTGAGTTTGTTCTTAATAGTGTCAAAGGCTGTTTGTGCTTTGGAATTCCGTTGTATGGTCTTATGTTTTGTGAGTTCAGTGATAGGGGGCCATGATTGAACTAAAGTTTGGGACAAACCTCCTATAAAAATAAGCTAAACCATGAAATGATCTAACTTGGTGAATAGTGGTAGGAATAGGCGAGTTTCTAATAGCTTCAACTTTCTTTTCATCCGCTTTTATCCTCTCAATTGACACAATAAACCCAAGAAATTTTACTGATTCCAAAAAGAATTGACACTTTTCCAAATTACTATATAATTTTTCTTTAGCCAATACACTAAAAACTTGATGCAGATGTTCAACATGCTTCTTTTCACTTTGACTATACACCAAGATATCATCAAAATAAACCACAACAAATTAACCTAAGAAAGGTAAAGTCTGGTTTATAAGTCTCATAAAGGTAGAAGATGCATTAGACAACCCAAAGGGCATGACTAACCATTCATAAAGTCCTTCTTTAGTTTTAAATGTGGTTTTCCATTCATCCCCTTCATGAATTCAAACTTGGTGATATCCACTCCTAAGGTCGATTTTAGAAAAAACTTTCAAACCATATAAATCATCTAACAAGTCATTAAATCTAAGTATTGAAAATCTATACTTGATGGTGATTCTATTAATGGCTCTACTGTCCACATACATCCTCATTTCTCCATTTTTCTTAGGCACAAGTAAGGTAGGGACGGCACAAGCACTTATGGACTCTCTAATCAAACCTTTAAGTAACAATTCATCAACTTGTCTCCTAATTTCTTCGATCTCTTTCGGATTAGTTCTATAGGCTGGTTTGTCAGGTAATGTGGAACCGATAATGAAATCGATCTTATGTTGTATGTCCCTTTTTGGTGGAAGTCCATTAGGTATCTCAATATGAAAAACATGCGCAAATTCATCAAGCAAAGGCACAAGCAAAGGATGATCATGCAAAAAAGATTCGGTTTCATCATCATTTAGCAATAACAACTCTTTTTGTTCCACAAATTCATGTTGTTCACTTTTAAGTATAGGGATCAAAGAATGAAAATTTGTTAAAGTTGCTTGTAATTTAGAATTATAGGCAGGTGCATATGGAGCTAACGTGATCTATTTCTTATTTAAAACAAAAGTATGTGTATTTTTAAAGCCATTATGCATAACTTTTCTATCATATTGCCAAGGTCTTCCTAATAAAACATGACATGCATCCATAGGTATAACATCACATAAAAGACTCTCCTTATAACTATAACCAATGGAAAATGAAAGCAAAACTTAAAAGTTTACAGGAATACCTTTGTTTTGATTCAACCATTGAATCATGTATGGCTCGGGATATGGAGTAGTGGTGAGATTGAGCTTTTCACCATGGTTTTTGAAGCGACATTAGTGCAACTCCCTCCATCAACGATAAGTGAGCAGATTTTACCTTTAACCGTGCATTTGTTATAGAATATTGCTTCCCGTTGTTGGTTTTGATTTTTGGCTTTAACCCCACTGAGCTCTTCGCATAACTAATAATTCTCCTTCATCCGAATATATCATTTCCTCATCAAGTTCAGCATTGTCACAGAAATCCTCCTCGTTTTCCTCTTGATGATCATTAAATTCAACCAAGTTCACCATTTTTCGGTTTGGGCATTCGGAAGAAATATGTCCTAGGCCTGGACACTTAAAACATCTCCTAGTTGTGAATGAATTGGTGTTTGGTTTGGGTGTATTGGGCACGCTTAGGGGCTGCATTGAATGATTGTTTTGCAAAGCTTTTGAATCTTGTGAATGGGCTTTAGAATAGGAATGGGGAATGTTCTTTTGGTAGGAATTGAAATTGGTAGTTCTTGCTAAAGTGAAACGTGAGGTTTCCTTCATTTTAGTTCTTTGTTGTTTATCCACTTTATGTGCAAGGTTAATTAAATCATCAAGGGAAGTATAAGGTTGTAATTCAACAACGTTTCTAATTTTTGAATCTAAACCATTTAAAAATCTTACCAAGGTTTAGTGATCATCCTCCTTAAGGTCGCATCGCATGATCATGGTTTCAAATTCTCGATCATATTCTTCTATACTCCTGCCATCTTGTTGTAGATGTTGAAGTTTGGTGAAATTCTCTTGCATATAGTATGAAGGCAGAAACTTTTCCTTCATTTGCTTCTTCATCTTTTCTCGTGATCTAATCTTGTCTTTCCCTTCTCTTTCTCGTTTTGCACATTTGCTAGCCCACCAAGAAGAAGCATATTTGCGCAATTTTATACTATCTTTACCTTCTTTTCTTCATCCATATTCTTGTAATCAAATACTCTTTGAATGGTTCTTACCCATTCAAGGAACTCATCTCCATCTAGTCTTCCTTCAAATTTTAGAATGTCGACTTTAAGATCATCTCCACGGCTTGTTTTAACTTTAGGACTTTCAGACTCATAATCCCCACCTTCCCTTAGGGTGCATTTTAGTTCTAGACACTCTTTAAGTTGGGCTTGTAGATATTTAATGGTGGCATTTTGCACTTCAACAATTCTGCTCAAATCACTTGTTTCTCCTTCACCGCTTTGAGACATGGTGTTTTGCTTTGTGAATGAATGAAATTAAGGCTAGAAGCGTAGCCTTGGCTTTGATACCAAGATGATATAGGTTGGCTATGTATTAAACAAGAACCAAACTATAAACACACGTTTGTATTTTGAAGTTTCGAATTCAACAAATAAAGTTGATTAGTTTCTATTATAATGGAATTGTTTTGTGATTTTTGTGGTTTGAAACAAGGAAAATTAAGAAAGATCGATATGTTGATTGAACAACTTAAAAATGGCTGAACCAAAGGTTTAATTTCGAAACAGAATTCACCATGAAATTAAAGCTATGGGCTCATAAGAACACATTCAATCTTTATCCAAACGAATGAAAAGCAAAGGAACTGCAACTTACTTTCAACTACTCCAAGTTAAAATTAAATTGCAAAGAAAGAACAAGAAATGCTCAAAGGTTGTTTGTATTAAAGATGTAATGGAAATGAGTGAATTACAAGAGAGCAAGTAGCCTATTTATACTAAAGAATTCAGCTACCAAAGATTACAACTTGCAAGAAAGATCTGAATATTACACAAAAGCAAGCTCCCAACAGCTATATTTTTAAATCTAGTGGATAAAAGCAAGTTTCTAACAGCTATATTT
The DNA here is from genome assembly GCF_026212465.1 of Amaranthus tricolor. Classification (NCBI taxonomy): domain Eukaryota; kingdom Viridiplantae; phylum Streptophyta; class Magnoliopsida; order Caryophyllales; family Amaranthaceae; genus Amaranthus; species Amaranthus tricolor. The sequence goes on from NC_080058.1 coordinate 19,365,306, forward strand.
TGAAATCTAAAGGATATTTGGAAATAAAGTGCTTGGCTTGATTTGACTTGATTTGTAAATGTCCTTCAATAATCTTCATATATCCTTGATGATTTTCAGCCATTTTGTTGATTTTATGGCTGAATGTTTTGCTTCGATTCTTACTTCACACGTTTTGTAAATTTCGAACCCATTTGAGCCAAAAATAAATACTAGACTTAAAAGAAAATTACAACTCAACTAACTAAACATGAGATATGATTAAGCTTGATCCTAAACCTGGCTTAATCATTTCTAAAGGACTCAAATATTTGAAATGAACAAAAAGATTCAAATTATGAAGGGTTAGTTTATGACTACGAAATTAAAGGGCTTGACATTTGAGCTTTGAATTTGAGCGTCTTCCGTTTGATGTATCATTGTATTGATCTTAGCTAGCACATGAGAATTAGATGTAGGAGATCCTACATCATCTACTGTACTGTAATTCAATGAATTTTGTTTTCAATGATTTTGATGTTCTATTGTACTGTAAATCTGTAATGTCGTGGACTAGCTACTGGGTGATGAAATGATATTTGGGCAAACTCATGAACAAACAATTTTCGTTGATAACATTATATTGGCACTAATGAATGATGGTAGAGATTATATTGGCACTAATGAATGTTGCTGTTTAGATCTGTTTGTAATTGATTATTATCAAGTATCAATGTCTGTAATAGCTCTAGAGGTAATTTGGAATGATTTTAATTATGGTATATTCACAATTTCTATGTTCTCTTGATGTGTGAATGTGGAATGTTTAGCGTGGTGGGATGCCAGTGGATTTGTCCATTGTTCCATAGATTAAGTCATCGAATGGCATGAAAAGTGAGTAATTTGTCCTAAATTGAGTGTGATGCAAAGAATGGTACCGTTCATTTCCACATAAAGAACGAATCAAAGCAAAGTCTTATATAAAAGCTGGCCTGCTAACTCAGCCCGACCTAGGCCTTGGTCTTAAACCAAAAGTTCATCTCCAAGATACAGGTTTTTGGGTCAGAGGATTGATCTAAGACATCACTGATTTGCTGTCATTGAAGTCGAGAAAAAGGAACTTACAAGGGAGTGTACATGAGATACTGGAGGGGAGGAAATATAGTAAATGCCCGTTTATGAATGACCTCAAAATTGCAATGACCCATGTTGTTCATTAAGTCGATATAAGTAAGGTAAAGAATAAGGGAAGCAACAGAGCTAGTTTCGGCCAATGTTGTTGGCGTCTTGGGAATTGCAAATAGAAGGAAGTAGAAAATTGCAAATAGAAGGAAGTAGAGTATGTGTTCAGCAAATGGATGTGTTGGCCTCTTAAGGTTTTGATGATGACTTTACTTTTAAATAAACAAACATATTTTAGAGATTGTTTTGTAGGTATATATCCGATTTAATGTGAATCGTTGATGAAGCCTATGACTTGATTCGTGGAAGATGTACATGTCTTAATATGTCCAAGATGTTAGATAAGTGTTATAATGTTCAAAGTAGACGTACAGTCTACTGTTCCTAAAATGAACATTCTGACTGAAGTTGAAGCTGGAGACAGTACACTGTTCCTACGTAGCAGGTCTGAAGAATAGCATCGACTGAAAAATTGCGAATTAATTATTTTCTGTTTTTAAGTTGATGTAATGGTTTAGAATTAATTTAATTGCTTAAATTAATTAGTAAGTTAATTGGCAAATCTATTTTTAGGTTTTCTAAAAATAGCCCAAGACTTTTTCTTAATTAGATTTAGATCTCCTATTTTTTAGGATCTTATGTTTTAAACTCCTATGCTATTTTTAGCATTAAGGAAACTGATTTTTCCTTGAGCAAATAACAGCCGGACACTTTCATAATAACACCACCTTTTGTTTTGAGAACGTGGGGGTAGTGGAGGTATGTGTGAGATAGTGGACGTTATGCTTATGGTAACTGCTGGCTGTTCCCTCTATAAATAGAAGGGACTTTGCTCGAATCAAAAATCAATCCTTTTAGGATTCAAGAGTGTCCATTAAAGGGAGATCATCTTAAGAAAAATATTTTCAGTTTTCCAATGCCAATTAATTTATTATATTTTTCTTAAGTAATTATTTTAATTCTTATCCTCTTGAGAAATGGCCTTGTAAAGGGTATTTGAGTGTTTTCTTGTAATTAGACTTATGGGAAGTCTAAGGGAATAGAGAATAGAATCGAGAAAAGAGAAAGAGAAGGAGAGAAGAGAAGAGAAGAGAAGAGAAGAGAAGTGGGCCTAAGTAGAGAAGCTTTGAGTAAAGCGTTTAGAGAATTGAGAAGCTTCAAGTGAAGCAAAACATTGTTATGTGTAATTGTAATTGATTGCCTTAACATAGTGAGAATTTTGAAATCCCGGGGGGTCGTGGTTTTTCCTTCTTATTAAGCCAAAAAGGTTTCCACGTAAAAATCCTTGTCTCCTTTTATTATTCTTTTCGTTTTTAAGTTTAAGTTTTTGTCCTTTACTTAATATAATTCCGCAAAAATTAGAGGCAAAAATCTTAAACCTACTACACAACAATTCACCCCCCCCCCCCCCTCTTGTTGCATTCGGTCATCCATTAGTATTTCTACAATTGGTATCAGAGCCCTGTTCCTCATTTAATCAGGAAACCCTGAGAGCAGTATCCTGTTCCCTGGAAAGATGTTGAAGATGAACGAGCGCATGGAAGAGGGGTACTCCACACAAAGGCCACCCATGTTCGATGGGAAATTCTATACTTACTGGAAAAATAGAATGGAAATCTTCATAAAGGCTGAAAACTATCAAGTTTGGAGAGTCATTGAAATTGGAGACTTTGAGGTGACGACCATCAACTCCAACAATGAAGCTGTTCCAAAGCCAATCACTGAATATGAAAAAGAAGATTTTCAAAAGATGGAGATGAACGCTCTTGCTATCAAGTTACTTCACTGTGGGCTTGGTCCAAATGAGCACAATCGAATTATGGGTTGCAAAACCGCTAAGCAGATTTGGGACCTGCTCGAAGTTACCCATGAAGGTACTAGTGAAGTAAAGAGATCCAAGATTGATTTGCTAATGTCCAAATATGAAAGATTCGTAATGGAACCTAGGGAAAACATTCAAGAAATGTTCACTAGGTTCACAAATATTACGAATGAGTTAGTCTCTCTTGGTAGAATCATTCCCGTTGATGAACAAGTTAGAAAAGTACTTAGGAGTCTTCCTCAAGACGAACGCTGGAGAGCAAAGGTTACAGCCATCCAGGAGTCCAAAGATTTCACCAAGTTCAATTTGGAAGAGCTGGCTGGTTCCCTAATGACCCATGAATTGCATTTGGGAACAGCTGACAGTTCCCGAAACAAAGGACTGGCTCTAGCAGCTAATGATAGCGATGAATCAGAAACTGGTGAAGAGGAAGCAGCACTGTTGGCTCGAAAATTCAAAAAATTCTTCAGGAACAGAAGGTATGGTAATCAAAGGAATAACAAAGAGAAGGGAACACCGAACTTGAAGACAAACTTTGAATGCCATAAGTGTGGGAGCACTGAACACTTCATCAAGGATTGCCCTCAATGGAAAAATGAGAAGGGCAAGGGAAAAGCAAGAGAAGTTGGAAGACAATATAAGAAAGGAAACTTCAAAACAGATTTTAGAAAAGCAATGATAGCAGCTTGGGGAGATACGGAGAGCGAGGCTGAGACAGAAGCTACAATGGAAGAGGAAACAACAAACCTATGTCTCATGGCATCTTATGAAGAATCCAAAGAAAAAGAGGTAATGTCTTCTGGTCCATCTCCTAAACATCTGTCCAACATAAGTAAGAATAAACTAATCAAACTGCTTTTAGAGACACAAGAAAAGCTAGATGAAAAAACAGCTAAGTGTCTCCAAATTGAGAAAGATCTTAACTTAAGTGAAGATCATATCTCATATCTAAACTCCTTTAGAATCGATGTGCAAAGTAAATTTTTTGATTTGCTAGATAAGAATATCATTTTGAAAGAGCAGTTGGAGAAATTAAAACAGGAATTTATCACTCTTAATATTGAATTAAATCAAAGCAAATTGTTAGGATTAAAATCGGTTGAAAATGATAAAACCACTCCCGTGGTTAGCACTGAATTTCAAAAGTTGAAATCAAAATTAGAATCCTACGAAATTGAAAATGAAAATTTGAAAAATAAAATAAACTTAAGAGGAAAAGGGAAAATCAATGAAATTCCCAAATGGATTCTAGATGCTAAAACCAAAAGTAAAGAAGGTCTAGGCTATATGAGGAATGATAAAAAGAAAAAGTTCTATGTAGATCTCCCTAGTAGCAAAATATGTTCCTTCTGTGGTAAAAGTGGACATCTAAAACATCAATGTATAAAGAGGGAACAGCATGTCAAAGCAAATAAAAATTATGTCGAACGTACATGGATTAAAAAATTTGATTCAAATATTGTCGACAAGGAACCCAAGGATGAATGGGTTCCTGCACCTAACCATTAGTTTGCTTTGCAGGTTCAAGTGAGGGGGAACAACTCATGGTATCTCGACAGTGGGTGTTCCAAGCATATGACGGGTGATAAATCTAAATTTCTCTCACTTGAAGCCTATGATGGGGGAACAGTAACCTTCGGTGACAACATGAAGGGTGAGATAATCGCCAAAGGAAAGGTTGGAAGGTCTAGTTCCCATACCATTGATAATGTATTTTTAGTCGAGAATTTAAAACACAATTTGTTAAGTATTTCTCAATTTTGCGACAAAGGTAACTCTGTTAAGTTTACTTCTGAAAAATGCATAATTTCTAGGAACAGTACAGGAGACCCTGTGCTGGAGGGAATCAGAAAAGGGAACACCTATGTGGTGGACCTGGACACTGTTCCCAGAAACAGTCTAACGTGTTTAAGTGTTATTGAAGAAGACCCACTTCTTTTGGCACAAGCGTCTAGGTCATGCTAGTTATTCATTGATTAACACTTTAAGATCAAAAGACCTAGTAAGAGGATTACCTGCAATAAAATTCCTTAAAAATGAAGTTTGTGATCCTTGTGCTAAAGGGAAACAAGTGCGGTCATCCTTTAAATCAAAGAACGTTGTGACTACCACTAGACCATTAGAATTAATTCATATGGATTTATGTGGACCAATGAGAACACAAAGCCGTAGTGGCAAAAAGTATGTGTTTGTTGTTGTTGATGATTATAGTAGATTCACGTGGACCTTATTTTTGGCAAGCAAAGATGAAGCTTTTGATGAGTTTGTTTCCTTTGCTAATAAAACACAAAAATCTACCAATAATCAAATTGTTCACATTAGGTCTGATCATGGGAAAGAATTTGAAAATTCAAACTTCATGAATTATTGCAATGAACATGGTATAAATCACAATTTTTCCGCACCTAGAACACCACAACAAAATGGTGTGGTAGAAAGGAAAAATAGGACCTTAGAAGAAATGGCAAGGACCATGTTGATTGCTAGTGGTCTACCTAGGAATTTTTGGGCAGAAGCCGTTAATACTGCATGCTATACATTGAATCGTGTACTAATTAGACCAATCACTTCAAAGACACCCTATGAATTGCTCAAAGGTGTTAAACCAAATATTTCCTATTTTCGTATATTTGGATGCAAATGTTTTGTACATGTGAATGGAAAACGAAATATAGGTAAATTTGATGAAAGAAGTGATGAGGCAGTATTTCTAGGTTATTCATCACAAAGCAAAGCTTACAGAGTTTACAATAAGAGAACAATGTGTGTAGAGGAGTCAGTTCACATAATCTTTGATGAAACTAACTTTTCAACAAGTGAACAGGAAACAAGTAATATTAAAATAGGTCTTGCAAATTTGGAAGATGAAGATGAAGGAATAAAAGTGCAAGATCGAGGAACAGCAAGCGAACAGTCAATACAAGAAGAGGCAGAAGAAACTGACCAAATCCAGGAACTGCCAGCACAACAGGACCAGCAGACTGTTCCCAATCCAGCTGTTCCCACAGATGAGCAAAATGATCCAGTAGCTGAACAGAATGTCAATCAAGTTGCTGAACAAGAACATGCTACTGTTCCTTCAAGGGAATTTGTGCCTAAACCTTGGAAGTATCAAAGATATCATCCTCTTGATTCAATTGTAAGTGATATAAATAAGGGAACACAAACTAGATCTCAATTGAGAAACTTTTGTGCACACTTTGCGTTCCTATCATCACTTGAACCTAAAAATCACGAGGAAGCTTTGAAGGATTCCGATTGGATAGTTGCCATGCAAGATGAATTAAATGAGTTTGAAAGAAATAAAGTGTGGCACTTGGAACCCAAACCGAAAAACAAGAAAGTTATTGGTTTGAAATGGGTATTTCGAAACAAGCTTGATGAGCATGGAATAATTGTTAGAAATAAAGCTAGACTCGTGGTTAAAGGTTACAATCAACAAGAAGGTATTGATTATACCGAGACATTTGCTCCGGTAGCAAGGTTAGAGGCCATTAGAATTTTAATTTCTTTTGCTGCATTTATGAATTTTAAACTATATCAAATGGATGTGAAATGTGCTTTTTTGAATGGTTATCTTGATGAAGAAGTTTTTGTGGAACAACCCCCAGGTTTTGAAAATACCTCTTGTCCTAATCATGTCTACAAGCTTGACAAAGCCCTATATGGCTTGAAGCAAGCTCCTAGGCAATGGTACGAAAGACTTTCAAAGTTTTTGATTCAAAATAACTTTGTAAGAGGAAAAATCGACAAAACCTTGTTCTTTAAGAATAAAGGTTCTAATATTTTAGTTGTTCAAATTTATGTTGATGATATTATTTTTGGTGCTACTAATGATCTGTTATGTAAAGAATTTGCTAACCTTATGGGTACAGAATTTGAAATGAGCATGATGGGAGAATTAAATTTCTTTCTTGGTTTGCAAATTAAACAAACTGAAAATGGTATTTTTATTCATCAACAAAAATACATCAAAGAACTTCTTAAGAAATATGGACTAAACAATGCTAAAACCAACCATACACCTATGGCTACCAATGTTAGACTAGATGAAGACCTAAATGGGACCAACGTAGATCAAACCATGTATAGAGGCATAATAGGTTCTTTATTGTATCTAACTGCAAGTAGACCTGATATTTCTTTTAGTGTTGGTTTATGTGCTAGATTTCAATCAAGTCCTAAAGAATCACATCTCACGGCAGTAAAGAGAATTTTGAGATATTTGAAGGGAACAGACGACTTGTCCCTATTTTATCCTAAAAGTGATGTTTATGATTTAAAAGGTTTTAGTGATGCAGATTATGCAGGTGATCTTGTTAATAGAAAAAGTACATCAGGTATGGTACAATATCTTGGCTCATGTTTAGTTTCATGGTGTTCCAAGAAACAAAACACAGTTGCATTATCCACTGCAGAAGCTGAATACGTAGCAGCAGCAGCCTGCTGTTCCCAAATGCTTTGGATAAAACAACAACTTAGAGATTTTGGTATTAAATTTGAATGCATTCCTATTTATTGTGATAATACTAGTGCCATATGTATATCTAAAGATCCAGTGCATCATTCACGTGCTAAACATATACACATTAGACATCATTTTCTAAAGGATAACGTAGAACACAAAAATATTGCATTGAAGCATGTTAACACAAATGAACAAGTTGCTGATATTCTGACCAAACCACTTCCTAGGGAACAATATGAAAAGATGAGATTGGAACTTGGTATGATCAAGCTCCACTAAAGTTAGTTGCATATATTTCCCATTGAAGCATCATGAGAATGAAAAAGTCAGGAATCAATCTCAATATTTTGATTGAAAATCAATTATTACATGGATCAAGTAAACACGTAATAAAGTTTGTACTATGAATGTTTTTACATTTGCATGTTGTTAATTCAAACAGACCAAAGCAATATGTTCATTATTTTCTTCATAATAATTCATAAAATCATAATTAATTTCTTTATTTCCTATTTTATATTTTATTCATATTTCACATTTTTTTTTACGGTCAACTTAAATTGAGAGCTTTTGGGAAAACGGTTCTTCTTCACTCAAGTAATGCAAAGCAATAAAGAGATGGGACTTGGAGGAGTAATCGTCACTTCAATAATTTAAAAACCCCTGCTTCACGTCACCTTCCCAAACCTTCTCTCAATCTCTCACTCAAGAACCGTCCTTCTTCCTCTCTAAAAACCTTCAAAATTCAAAAATGAAAACCCCCAAATCCTCTAAATCAGGCAAGAAAACTCCAAAATCCTGTATGCCCGATCAACCAAAACCACTAAGAGTAGTACTTCCACCACCATTACTGCAGGATGCACCACCCACACCAACTGAAACTACACAAGAATCACCGAAACACTCCACAGAACCCACCAGTACCAAAAGAAAAATGTCAACAGGTGGTTCATCTTCTAGAGTAGTTAAGCGATCGAAGCATGTTGATCCAAACAGCGCAGAAGAAGTTTCAAAGGAGATGACTGTAGGGTTCGGGTTGGACAAATATTGGTATGATTCTACGAACTTTCCTAGATTGCATGAGATTTTACAGTATCAAGAATGGGAATTGTTAATGTCAAATTTTAGTTGCAATTCAATTTTTCCAAACCTAATGAGAGAATTTATTGTAAATTTCTCTAATGATGGCGGTATGTGTACTAGTGTTGTTAAAACTGTTAAAATTGAATTTAACAGCGCATTATTAGGGGAATGGTTTAATGTTCCCAATGTTGGTTTTGATACATATCATATTGGGTCAAAGATTGCATTTTCTGGCATTAATGAACGCACAATTTTAAAATTCATAGGAGTTGATCAAAAGGGGAAAATCAGTCACAATGTTCTGTCCCCTATGCATAAATTGTTGTACAATGTTGCTCGCAGATTTATCTTACCACGAAACTCAAAACGTAGTCAAGTGAGTTTGCGTGATGCCACCTTGATTTACTGCATGGAAAAACTTATTAAAATAAATTTTCCTTCGTTGATGATCTCTCATTTATCAGACTGCATTGAAAAGAAAAGTTTCATTGGTTATGGAGGGTTGTTAACATGGATTTTTAGGAAGTTTGAGGTCCCATTGGAAGGGTTGGAGTTCCCAATGGGTCCCAATATGAAAATTGGTGCTAAATGTTTACAAAATTTGCATTTGAAATTGAATGATGAGGGAGTATTGATGCATGAGGGGGTTGTTGAAGTAGAATCTGATGAGGAAGATATTGAAAAAGAAGAAGAAAAATTGAGAGAGAGATCAGGAAGAAAAAGAGGAAAAGGAGCAAGAGCATGTTCCCACTGACCATATTGAAACAGAAGAAAAAGGGGAACAGGATGGAGAACCTAGTAAGGGGGAAGCAGAACAGGAGGGAGCCTTAGGAGAAGAGGCTCATCACAATCTTTGTGATGATACAAGTGATGAAGAGATTGTGATAGCTCTGAGGAAAAAGGCTAAGTCAATACAAAGGAAGAGTAGGAGGTTGGCCTCGAAACGCAAGGCTACTTTGGTTGATGAAACACCTTCTGACACCATCCCTGAGCCAACACCTGATGAACCTACCTCTCCCAAGCCAGCCAATTCACCACCACATCAAATTCCATCACCACCACCATCACCTATCCCGTGTACACCACCACCACAATCACACACTTCACCCAATATTGGCTGTACTAACTTTGACTCTGTTCCTGCAGTTTCCTTACATTCCATTCTCTCCAAGCTCCTTGATCTACAGTCTCAATTCATTGCATTTCAGGATGAAACTCGTGTCTCGCTTGCTTCTATTGTGGATCAGCTAAACCAAATGGAACAACGCCTTGGTGCCAAGCTGGACACAGTGGAGGTGCAGACTGAGTACATTGATGAAGAGACTGACCCTTGAACCCTCTCCCTCTGGTTTAAAAATTTGTTGGCTGTATCACTTATCAAACAATTTTTCTTTTTGCCTTGTACCATCTGGGGTACATGGTTGTTGTAACTTTGAACAATTGCTACTTTTCTTTGTTTTTATTTTCTATGGTCTGTGACAATTAACTCTATGCAGGTTTAATCATTGTTCATAGCACTTGCTTTTATTATTGTTGTTTGTTGTTTTCATCACTAACAAATCTATATGGTTTGTGCTGAGATTTGATAACTCCCAATTCTTTTTGATTGATGTCAAAAGGGGGAAGATTACTGCACAAACTTAACAGGAGCAGTGAATACACAGTTACATATCTTGTTGATTTATATTGATTCTTATGAATGATAAGTGTGCTGCTGTGTTTATGCTAGTTTAGTGATCATCTGTGTTGCTAAGTTTGTTGAAGTTCTCATGAATCCTCATGAATATTTGATTCTGTGAAAATACTTAATAAGTTATGTTTATTATTATTAGGTTTATTATAGTTTTATTATGTTAGTTTTATTTTATTTATGTTAATTTATTCAGTCTATTTTCGTTTAACTTAGTTTATTTCATTTAAGTTTTAAGTTAATTAATTTTGAAAACTTTTGAAAAATATTTGATATTTTAGAGTAAACTGTTTGTTTATGAATGCTTGGTAAATTATATTCTAACAAGTTGATTTGCTAAGTTAATTAGAGTTACTTTAATCTCTAGTATGCTCTATGAATTTTGTTTTACTCTATTTTACTTAAGTTTGTTTATAAAGTTTGCCATCATCAAAAAGGGGGAATTTGTTGGCCTCTTAAGGTTTTGATGATGACTTTACTTTTAAATAAACAAACATATTTTAGAGATTGTTTTGTAGGTATATATCCGATTTAATGTGAATCGTTGATGAAGCCTATGACTTGATTCGTGGAAGATGTACATGTCTTAATATGTCCAAGATGTTAGATAAGTGTTATAATGTTCAAAGTAGACGTACAGTCTACTGTTCCTAAAATGAACATTCTGACTGAAGTTGAAGCTGGAGACAGTACACTGTTCCTACGTAGTAGGTCTGAAGAATAGCATCGACTGAAAAATTGCGAATTAATTATTTTCTGT
>NC_080058.1:19383327-19427922 GCF_026212465.1 Amaranthus tricolor
AAGAAAGTTTGAGCTACTTTATGCACAAAAGTGCCAAAAACGATTAAAAACCCCGAAAATTCGCAACTTAACCACGTAATTTTTAGGCATATGACTATGATATTCAATTATAACCACTTAAACACAATAATATATACCAAATAGTGTTGTGTGCCAAGTTTCGTGCAAAAGAAACCATGTTTGAGCTACTTTATGCGCTAAAGTACCAAAAATACTGAAAAAAACCCATAAAATCGAAACATAAAAGGTAATTTCTAGCATATGACTATGATTTTAAATTCTAACCACTTCAACACAATATTATATAGAAAATAGTTTTGTGTGTCATGTTTCATGCAAAACAAACAAAGTATGAGCTAATTTATGCGCAAAAGTGCTAAATATGCTAAAAAAACCCTTAAAATCGAAACTTAACGCGTAATTTCTAGCACATGACTATGATATTCAATTCGAACCACTTCAACACAATAATATATACCAAATAGTGTTGTGTGCCAAGTTTCGTGCAAAACTAACCAAGTTAGAACTACTTTTATGCGCAAAAGTGCCAAAAGCGATAAAAAACCCATAAAATCGCAACTTAACACGTAATTTCTATCATATGACTATGATTTTCAATTCTAACTACTTCAACACAATAATATTTACCAAATAGTGTTGTGTGCCAAGTTTCGTGCAAATCAAACCAAGTTTAAGCTACTTTATGCGCAATAGTGTAAAAAACGCTTAAAAACCTATAAACCGCAACTTAACACGTAATTTCTAGGCATATGACCATGATATTCATTTCTAACCACTTCAACCCAATAATATATACCAAATAGTGTATGTGCCAAGTTTCGTGGGAAAACAAACCAAGTTTGAGCTACTTTATGCGCAAAAGTGCCAAATACGCTGAAAAACCCATAAAATCGCAATTTAACGCATAATTTCTAGCATATGACTATGATTTTCAAGTCTAACCACTTCAACACAACAATATATACCAAATAGTATTGTGTGCCATGTTTCGTGCAAAACTAACCAAGTTTGAGATACTTTATGCGCAAATGTGCCAAAAAAACGATTAAGAACCCATAAAATCGCAACTTAACACGTAATTTCTAGCATATGACTATGATTTTAAATTCTAAGCACTTGAACACAATAATATATACGAAATAGTGTTGTGTGCCATGTTTCGTGCAAAACAAACGAAGTTTGAGCTACTTTATGCACTAAATAGCCAAAAACGCTTAAAAGCTCTATAAATCGCAACTTAACACGTAATTTCTATCATATGACTAAGATTTTCATGTCTAACTACTTCAATACTATAATATATACCAAATAGTGTTGTGCGCAAAGTTTCGTGCAAATCATACCAAGTTTGAGCTACTTTATGCGCAAAAGCGCCAAATACGCTGAACAAACCCATAAAATCGCAATTTAACACATAATTTCTAGCATATGACTATGATTTTTAAAATCTAACCACTTCAACACAATAATATATACCAAATAGTATTGTGTGCCATGTTTCGTGCAAAACAAACAAAGTATGAGCTACTTTATGCGCAAAAGTGTCAAAAACGCGTAAAAACCCTTAAAATCGCAACTTAACACGTATATTTTAGCATATGACTATGATTTTAAATTCTAACCACTTCAACACAGTAATATATACCAAATAGTGTTGTGTGCCATGTTTCGTGCAAAACAAACAAAGTATGAGCTACTTTATGCGCAAAAGTGCCAAAACGCGGTAAAACCCCTTAAAATCGCAACTTAACACGTATATTTTAGCATATGACTATGATTTTAAATTCTAACCACTTCAGACAGTAATATATACCAAATAGTGTTGTGTGCCATGTTTCGTGCAAAACAAACAAAGTATAAGCTACTTTATGCGCAAAAGTGCGAAAAAACGCTGAAAAACCCTTAAAATCAAAACTTAACACGTAATTTCTAGCATATGACTATGATATTCAATTCTAACCTCTTAAACACAATAATATATACCAAATAGTGTTGTGTGCCATGTTTCGTGCAAAACTAAACAAGTTTGAGCTTTTTTATGCGCTAAAGTGCCAAAAACGATTAAAAAACCCATAAAATCGCAACTGAACACGTAATTTCTAGAATTTGACTATGATTTTCAATTCTAACCACTTAAACACAATAATATATACCAAATAGTGTTATGTGCCAAGTTTCGTGCCAAAACTAACCAAGTTTGAGCTACTTTATGCACAAAAGTGGAGAAAACGATTAAAAACCCAAAAAATCGCAACCTAACACGTAATTTCTATCATATGACTATGATGTTCAATTCTAATCACATCAACACAATAATATATACCACATAGTGTCGTGTGCCATGTTTCGTGCAAATCATACCAAGTTTGAGCTACTTTATGCGCAAAAGTGCCAAAAACGCTTAAAAACCCTTAAAATCGCAACTTAACACGTAATTTCTAGCATATGATTATGATTTTCAATTCTAACCACTTCAACAAATTAATATATACCAAATAGTGTTGAGTGCCATGTTTCGTGCAAAACAAACAAAGTATGAGAAACTTTATGCGCAAAAGAGCAAAAAACTATTAAAAATGCATTAAATAGCAACTTAACACGTAATCTCTAGCATATGACTATGATATTCAATTCTAACCACTTAAACACAATAATATATACCAAATAGTGTTGTGTGCCATGTTTCATGCAAAACAAACCAAGTTTGAGCAACTTTATGCGCAAAAGTGCCAGAAACGCTTAAAAACCCTTAAAATCGTAACTTAACACGTATTTTATAGCATATGACTATGATTTTCAATTCTAATCACTTCAACACAATAATATATACCAAATAGTGTTGTGTGGCAAATTTCGTAAAAAAAAAAAAAACCAAGTTTGAGCTACTTTATACGCTAAATTGCCAAAAACGCTGAAAAACTCATAAAATCGCAATTTAACACGTAATTTCTAGCATATGACTATGATTTTAAATTCTAACCACTTCAACACAATAATATAAACCAAATACTGTTGTGTGCCATGTTTCGTGCAAAACAAACAAAGTATGGGCTATTTTATGCGCAAAAGTGCCAAAAACGCTAAAAAATCCTTAAAATCGAAACTTAATACGTAATTTCTAGCACATGAATATGATATTCAATTCTAACCACTTCAACAAAATAATATATGCCAAATAGTGTTGTGACCAATTTTCGTGCAAAACTAACCAAGTTTGAGCTACTTATATGCCAATAGTGCCAAAAACGATTAACAAACCCAAAAAAAACGCAACTTAACACGTAATTTGTAGCATATGACTATGATATTCAATTCTAACCACTTCAACTAAATAATATATGCCAATTAGTGTTGTGTCCCATTTTCGTGCAAAAGTAACCAAGTTTGAGCTACTTTATGCGCAAAAGTGCCAAAAACGATTAAAAAACCCAAAAAATCGCAACTTAACACGTAATTTCTAGCATATGATCATGATATTCAATTCTAACCACTTCAACACAATAATATATACCAAATAGTGTTGTGTGCCAAGTGTTGTGGAAAACAAACCAAGTTTGAGCTACTTTATGCGCAAAATTGCCAAATACGCTAAAAAACCCATAAAATCGAAATTTAAAACATAATTTCTAGCATATGACTATGATTTTCAAGTCTAACCACTTAAACACAACAATATATACCAAATAGTATTCTGTGCCATGTTTCGCGCAAAACTAACCAAGTTTGAGCTACTTTATGCGCAAATGTGCAAAAAACGATTAAGAACTCATAAAATCGCAACTTAACACGTAATTTCTAGGATATGACTATGATTTTCAATTCTAACTACTTCAACAAAATCATATATACCAAATAGTGTTGTGTGCCAAGTTTCGTGCAAATCATACCAAGTTTGAGCTACTTTATGCGCAAAAGTGCCAAATACACTGAAAAACCCATAAAATCGCAATTTAACACATAGTTTCTAGCATATGACTATGATACTAAATTCTAACCACTTCAACACAATAATATATACCAAAAAGTATTGTGTGCCATGTTTCGTGCAAAACAAAGTTTGAGTTACTTATGCGCAAAAGTGCCAAAAACCGCGTAAAACCCCTTAAAATCGCAACTTAACACGTATATTTTAGCATATGACTATGATTTTAAATTCTAACCACTTCAGGACAGTACTATATACCAAATAGTGTTGTGTGCCATGATTCGTGCAAAACAAAGTATAAGCTACTTTATGCGCAAAAGTGCGAAAAACGCTGAAAAACCCTTAAAATCAAAACATAACACGTAATTTCTAGCATATAAATATAGGATTTTCAATTCTAACTACTTCAATAGAATAATATATACCAAATAGTGTTATGTGCCAAGTTTCGTGCAAAACTAACCAAGTTTGAGCTACTTTTGCACAAAAGTGGAGAAAACGATTAAAAACCCATAAAATCGCAACTGAACACGTAATTTCTAGAATATGACTATGATTTTCAATTCTAACCACTTAAACACAATAATATATACCAAATAGTGTTATGTGCCAAGTTTCGTGCAAAACTAACCAAGTTTGGAGCTACTTTATGCACAAAAGTGGAGAAAACGATTAAAAACCCAAAAAATCGCAACCTAACACGTAATTTCTATCATATGACTATGATGTTCAATTCTAATCACATCAACACAATAATATATACCACATAGTGTCGTGTGCCAAGTTTCGTGCAAATCATACAAAGTTTGAGTTACTTTATGCGCAAAAGTGCCAAAAACGCTTAAAAACCCTTAAAATCGTAACTTAACACGTAATTTTTAGCATATGACTATGATTTTCAATTACAACCACTTCAACACAATAATATATACCAAATAGTGTTGTGTGCCAAGTTTCGTGGAAAACAATCCAAGTTTGAGCTACTTTATGCGCAAAAGTGCCAATATGCTTAAAAACCATAAAATCGCAACGTAACACGTAGTTTCTAGCATATGACTATGATATTCAATTCTAACCACTTAAACACAATAATATATACCAAATAGTGTTGTGTACCAAGTTTCGTGCAAAGCAATCCAAGTTAGAGCTACTCTATGCGCTAACGTGCCAAAAACGCTTAAAAAACATTAAAATCGCAACTTAACAAGTAATTTCTAGCATATGACTATGATTTTCATTTCTAACTACTTCAAACACAATAATATATACCAAATAGTGTTATGTGCCAAGTTTCGTGCAAAACTAACCAAGTTTGAGCTACTTTATGCACAAAAGTGGAGAAAACGATTAAAAACCCAAAAAAATCGCAACCTAACACCGTAATTTCTATCATATGACTATGATGTTCAATTCTAATCACATCAACACAATAATATATACCACATAGTGTTGTGTGCCAAGTTTCGTGGCAAATCATACCAAGTTTGAGGTTACCTTATGCGCAAAAGTGCCAAAAACGCTTAAAAACCCTTAAAATCGTAACTTAACACGTAATTTTTAGCATATGACTATGATTTTTAATTACAACCACTTCAACACAATAATATATACCAAATAATGTTGTGTGCCAAGTTTCGTGGAAAACATTCCAAGTTTGAGCTACTTTATGCGCAAAAGTGCCAAATATGCTTAAAAACCCATAAAATCGCAACGTAACACGTAGTTTCTAGCATATGACTATGATATTCAATTCTAACCACTTAAACACAATAATATATACCAAATAGTGTTGTGTACCAAGTTTCGTGCAAAGCAATCCAAGTTAGAGCTACTTTATGCGCTAACGTGCCCAAAAACGCTTAAAAAACATTAAAATCGCAACTTAACAAGTAATTTCTAGCATATGACTATGATTTTCATTTCTAACTACTTCAAACACAATAATATATATCAAATAGTGTTGCGTGTCAAGTTTCGTGCAAATCAAACCAAGTTTGAGCTACTTTACGTGCAAAAGTTCCAAAAACGCTAAAAACCCTTAAAATTGAAACTTAAGACGTAATGTCTAGGATATTACTATGATTTTCAATTTTAACTACTTCAATACAATAATATATACCAAATAGTGTTGTGTACCAAGTTTCGTGCAAAACTAAGAAAGTTTGAGCTACTTTATGCACAAAAGTGCCAACAACGATTAAAAACCCGAAAATTCGCAACTTAACACGTAATTTTTAGCATATGACTATGATATTCAATTATAACCACTTAAACACAATAATATATACCAAATAGTGTTGTGTGCCAAGTTTCGTGCAAAAGAAACCATGTTTGAGCTACTTTATGCGCTAAAGTACCAAAAATACTGAAAAAAACCCATAAAATCGAAACATAAAAGGTAATTTCTAGCATATGACTATGATTTTAAATTCTAACCACTTCAACACAATATTATATAGAAAATAGTTTTGTGTGTCATGTTTCATGCAAAACAAACAAAGTATGAGCTAATTTATGCGCAAAAGTGCTAAAAATGTTAAAAAAAACCCTTAAAATCGAAACTTAACGCGTAATTTCTAGCACATGACTATGATATTCAATTCAAACCACTTCAACACAATAATATATACCAAATAGTGTTGTGTGCCAAGTTTCGTGCAAAACTAACCAAGTTAGAACTACTTTATGCGCAAAAGTGCCAAAAGCGATAAAAAACCCATAAAATCGCAACTTAACACGTAATTTCTATCATATGACTATGATTTTCAATTCTAACTACTTCAACACAATAATATTTACCAAATAGTGTTGTGTGCCAAGTTTCGTGCAAATCAAACCAAGTTTAAGCTACTTTATGCGCAATAGTGTAAAAAACGCTTAAAAACCTATAAACCGCAACTTAACACGTAATTTCTAGCATATGACCATGATATTCATTTCTAACCACTTCAACCCAATAATATATACCAAATAGTGTTATGTGCCAAGTTTCGTGGAAAACAAACCAAGTTTGAGCTACTTTATGCGCAAAAGTGCCAAATACGCTGAAAAACCCATAAAATCGCAATTTAAAGCATAATTTCTAGCATATGACTATGATTTTCAAGTCTAACCACTTCAACACAACAATATATACCAAATAGTATTGTGTGCCATGTTTCGTGCAAAACTAACCAAGTTTGAGATACGTTATGCGCAAATGTGCAAAAAACGATTAAGAACCCATAAAATCGCAACTTAACACGTAATTTCTAGCATATGACTATGATTTTAAATTCTAAGCACTTGAACACAATAATATATACGAAATAGTGTTGTGTGCCATGTTTCGTGCAAAACAAACGAAGTTTGAGCTACTTTATGCACTAAATAGCCAAAAACGCTTAAAAGCTCTATAAATCGCAACTTAACACGTAATTTCTATCATATGACTAACATTTTCATGTCTACCTACTTCAACACTATAATATATACCAAATAGTGTTGTGCGCAAAGTTTCGTGCAAATCATACCAAGTTTGGGCTACTTTATGCGCAAAAGCGCCAAATACGCTGAAAAACCCATAAAATCGCAATTTAACACATAATTTCTAGCATATGACTATGATTTTTAAAATCTAACCACTTCAACACAATAATATATACCAAATAGTATTGTGTGCCATGTTTCGTGCAAAACAAACAAAGTATGAGCTACTTTATGCGCAAAAGTGTCAAAAACGCGTAAAAACCCTTAAAATCGCAACTTAACACGTATATTTTAGCATATGACTATGATTTTAAATTCTAACCACTTCAACACAGTAATATATACCAAATAGTGTTGTTGCCATGTTTCGTGCAAAACAAACAAAGTATGAGCTACTTTATGCGCAAAAGTGCCAAAAACGCGTAAAACCCCTTAAAATCGCAACTTAACACGTATATTTTAGCATATGACTATGATTTTAATATCTAACCACTTCAGACACAAATATATATACCAAATAGTGTTGTGTGCCATGTTTCGTGCAAAACAAACAAAGTATAAGCTACTTTATGCGCAAAAGTGCGAAAAACGCTGAAAAACCCTTAAAATCAAAACTTAACACGTAATTTCTAGCATATGACTATGATATTCAATTCTAACCTCTTAAACACAATAATATATACCAAATAGTGTTGTGTGCCATGTTTCGTGCAAAACTAAACAAGTTTGAGCTTTTTTATGCGCTAAAGTGCCAAAAACGATTAAAAACCCATAAAATCGCAACTGAACACGTAATTTCTAGAATATGACTATGATTTTCAATTCTAACCACTTAAACACAATAATATATACCAAATAGTGTTATGTGCCAAGTTTCGTGCAAAACTAACCAAGTTTGAGCTACTTTATGCACAAAAGTGGAGAAAACGATTAAAAACCCAAAAAATCGCAACCTAACACGTAATTTCTATCATATGACTATGATGTTCAATTCTAATCACATCAACACAATAATATATACCACATAGTGTCGTGTGCCATGTTTCGTGCAAATCATACCAAGTTTGAGCTACTTTATGCGCAAAAGTGCCAAAAACGCTTAAAAACCCTTAAAATCGCAACTTAACACGTAATTTCTAGCATATGATTATGATTTTCAATTCTAACCACTTCAACAAATTAATATATACCAAATAGTGTTGAGTGCCATGTTTCGTGCAAAACAAACAAAGTATGAGAAACTTTATGCGCAAAAGATCAAAAAACTATTAAAAATGCATTAAATAGCAACTTAACACGTAATCTCTAGCATATGACTATGATATTCAATTCTAACCACTTAAACACAATAATATATACCAAATAGTGTTGTGTGCCATGTTTCATGCAAAACAAACCAAGTTTGAGCAACTTTATGCGCAAAAGTGCCAGAAACGCTTAAAAACCCTTAAAATCGTAACTTAACACGTATTTTATAGCATATGACTATGATTTTCAATTCTAATCACTTCAACACAATAATATATACCAAATAGTGTTGTGTGGCAAATTTCGTAAAAAAAAAAAAAACCAAGTTTGAGCTACTTTATACGCTAAATTGCCAAAAACGCTGAAAAACTCATAAAATCGCAACTTAACACGTAATTTCTAGCATATGACTATGATTTTAAATTCTAACCACTTCAACACAATAATATAAACCAAATAGTGTTGTGTGCCATGTTTCGTGCAAAACAAACAAAGTATGGGCTATTTTATGCGCAAAAGTGCCAAAAACGCTAAAAAATCCTTAAAATCGAAACTTAATACGTAATTTCTAGCACATGAATATGATATTCAATTCTAACCACTTCAACAAAATAATATATGCCAAATAGTGTTGTGACCCAATTTTCGTGCAAAACTAACCAAGTTTGAGCTACTTTATGCGCAATAGTGCCAAAAACGATTAAAAACCCAAAAAAACGCAACTTAACACGTAATTTGTAGCATATGACTATGATATTCAATTCTAACCACTTCAACTAAATAATATATGCCAATTAGTGTTGTGTCCCATTTTCGTGCAAAAGTAACCAAGTTTGAGCTACTTTATGCGCAAAAGTGCCAAAAACGATTAAAAACCCAAAAAATCGCAACTTAACACGTAATTTCTAGCATATGATCATGATATTCAATTCTAACCACTTCAACACAATAATATATACCAAATAGTGTTGTGTGCCAAGTGTTGTGGAAAACAAACCAAGTTTGAGCTACTTTATGCGCAAAATTGCCAAATACGCTAAAAAACCCATAAAATCGAAATTTAAAACATAATTTCTAGCATATGACTATGATTTTCAAGTCTAACCACTTAAACACAACAATATATACCAAATAGTATTGTGTGCCATGTTTCGCGCAAAACTAACCAAGTTTGAGCTACTTTATGCGCAAATGTGCAAAAAACGATTAAGAACTCATAAAATCGCAACTTAACACGTAATTTCTAGCATATGACTATGATTTTCAATTCTAACTACTTCAACAAAATCATATATACCAAATAGTGTTGTGTGCCAAGTTTCGTGCAAATCATACCAAGTTTGAGCTACTTTATGCGCAAAAGTGCCAAATACACTGAAAAACCCATAAAATCGCAATTTAACACATAATTTCTAGCATATGACTATGATACTAAATTCTAACCACTTCAACACAATAATATATACCAAAAAGTATTGTGTGCCATGTTTCGTGCAAAACAAAGTTTGAGTTACTTTATGCGCAAAAGTGCCAAAAACGCGTAAAACCCCTTAAAATCGCAACTTAACACGTATATTTTAGCATATGACTATGATTTTAAATTCTAACCACTTCAGGACAGTACTATATACCAAATAGTGTTGTGTGCCATGATTCGTGCAAAACAAAGTATAAGCTACTTTATGCGCAAAAGTGCGAAAAACGCTGAAAAACCCTTAAAATCAAAACATAACACGTAATTTCTAGCATATAAATATGATTTTCAATTCTAACTACTTCAATAGAATAATATATACCAAATAGTGTTATGTGCCAAGTTTCGTGCAAAACTAACCAAGTTTGAGCTACTTTATGCACAAAAGTGGAGAAAACGATTAAAAACCCATAAAATCGCAACTGAACACGTAATTTCTAGAATATGACTATGATTTTCAATTCTAACCACTTAAACACAATAATATATACCAAATAGTGTTATGTGCCAAGTTTCGTGCAAAACTAACCAAGTTTGAGCTACTTTATGCACAAAAGTGGAGAAAACGATTAAAAACCCAAAAAATCGCAACCTAACACGTAATTTCTATCATATGACTATGATGTTCAATTCTAATCACATCAACACAATAATATATACCACATAGTGTCGTGTGCCAAGTTTCGTGCAAATCATACAAAGTTTGAGTTACTTTATGCGCAAAAGTGCCAAAAACGCTTAAAAACCCTTAAAATCGTAACTTAACACGTAATTTTTAGCATATGACTATGATTTTCAATTACAACCACTTCAACACAATAATATATACCAAATAGTGTTGTGTGCCAAGTTTCGTGGAAAACAATCCAAGTTTAAGCTACTTTATGCGCAAAAGTGCCAAATATGCTTAAAAACCCATAAAATCGCAACGTAACACGTAGTTTCTAGCATATGACTATGATATTCAATTCTAACCACTTAAACACAATAATATATACCAAATAGTGTTGTGTACCAAGTTTCGTGCAAAGCAATCCAAGTTAGAGCTACTCTATGCGCTAACGTGCCAAAAACGCTTAAAAAACATTAAAATCGCAACTTAACAAGTAATTTCTAGCATATGACTATGATTTTCATTTCTAACTACTTCAAACACAATAATATATACCAAATAGTGTTTCGTGTCAAGTTTCGTGCAAATCAAACCAAGTTTGAGCTACTTTACGTGCAAAAGTTCCAAAAACGCTAAAAACCCTTAACTTTGAAACTTAACACGTAATGTCTAGGATATTACTATGATTTTCAATTTTAACTACTATAATACAATAATATAAACCAAATAGTGTTGTGTACCAAGTTTCGTGCAAAACTAACAAAGTTTGAGCTACTTTATGCACAAAAGTGCCAAAAACGATTAAAAACCCGAAAATTCGCAACTTAACACGTAATTTCTAGCATATGACTATGATATTCAATTATAACCACTTAAACACAATAATATATACCAAATAGTGTTGTGTGCCAAGTTTCGTGCAAAAGAAACCATGTTTGAGCTACTTTATGCGCTAAAGTACCAAAAATACTGAAAAAACCCATAAAATCGAAACATAAAAGGTAATTTCTAGCATATGACTATGATTTTAAATTCTAACCACTTCAACACAATAATATATAGAAAATAGTTTTGTGTGTCATGTTTCATGCAAAACAAACAAAGTATGAGCTACTTTATGCGCAAAAGTGCCAAAAACGATAAAAAACCCATAAAATCGCAACTTAACACGTAATTTCTATCATATGACTATTATTTTCAATTCTAACTACTTCAACACAATAATATTTACCAAATAGTGTTGTGTGCCAAGTTTCGTGCAAATCAAACCAAGTTTAAGCTACTTTATGCGCAATAGTGTAAAAAACGCTTAAAAACCTATAAACCGCAACTTAACACGTAATTTCTAGCATATGACCATGATATTCATTTCTAACCACTTCAACCCAATAATATATACCAAATAGTGTTATGTGCCAAGTTTCGTGCAAAACAAACCAAGTTTGAGCTACTTTATGCGCAAAAGTGCCAAATACGCTGAAAAACCCATAAAATCGCAATTTAACACATAATTTCTAGCATATGACTATGATTTTCAAGTCTAACCACTTCAACACAACAATATATACCAAATAGTATTGTGTGCCATGTTTCGTGCAAAACAAACCAAGTTTGAGCTACTTTATGCGCAAATGTGCAAAAAACGATTAAGAACCCAAAATATCGCAACTTAACACGTAATTTCTAGTATATGACTATGATTTAAATTCTAAGCACTTCAACACAATAATATATACGAAATAGTGTTGTGTGCCAAGTTTCGTGCAAAACAAACGAAGTTTGAGCTACTTTATGCACTAAATAGCCAAAAACGCTTAAAAGCTCTATAAATCGCAACTTAACACGTAATTTCTATCATATGACTAAGATTTTCATGTCTAACTACTTCAACACTATAATATATACCAAATAGTGTTGTGTGCCAAGTTTCGTGCAAATCATACCAAGTTTGAGCTACTTTATGCGCAAAAGTGCCAAATACGTTGAAAAACCCAAAAAATCGCAATTTAACACATAATTTCTAGCATATGACTATGATTTTTAAAATCTAACCACTTCAACACAATAATATATACCAAATAGTATTGTGTGCCATGTTTCGTGCAAAACAAACAAAGTATGAGCTACTTTATGCGCAAAAGTGTCAAAAACGCGTAAAAACCCTTAAAATCGCAATTTAACACGTATATTTTAGCATATGACTATGATTTTAAATTCTAACCACTTCAACACAGTAATATATACCAAATCGTGTTGTGTGCCATGTTTCGTGCAAAACAAACAAAGTATAAGCTACTTTATGCGCAAAAGTGCGAAAAACGCTGAAAAACCCTTAAAATCAAATCTTAACACGTAATTCCTAGCATATGGCTATGATTTTCAATTCTAACTACTTCAATAGAATAATGTATACCAAATAGTGTTACGTGACAAGTTTCGTGCAAAACTAACCAAGTTTGAGCTACTTTATGCACAAAAGTGCAGAAAACGATTAAAAACGTAAAAAATCGCAACTAAACATGCAATTTCTAAGATATTACTATGATTTTCAATTTTAACTACTTCAATACAATAATATATACCAAATAGTGTTGTGTGCCAAGTTTCGTGCAAAACTAACAAAGTTTGAGCTACTTTATGCACAAAAGTGCCAAAAACGATTAAAAACCCAAAAAATCGCAACTTAACACGTAATTTCTAGCATATGACTATGATATTCAATTCAAACCACTTCAACACAATAATATATACCAAATAGTGTTGTGTGCCAAGTTTCATGCACAACAAACCAAGTTTGATCTACTTTATGCGCTAAATAGCCAAAAACGCTAAAAAACTCTTAAAATCGTAACTTAACACGTAATTTCTATCATATGACTATGATTTTCAATTATAACTACTTCAACACAATAATATATACCAAATAGTGTTGTGTGCCAAGTTTCGTGCAAATCATACCAAATTTGAGCTACTTTATGCGCAAAAGTGCAAAAAACGATTAAAAACCCATAAAATCGCAACTTAACACGTAATTTCTAGCATACGACTATGATTTTAAATTCTAACCATTTCAACACAATAATATATACGAAATAGTGTTGTGTGCCAAGTTTCGTGAAACACAAACCAAGTTTGAGCTACTTTATGCGCTAAATAGCCAAAAACGCTTAAAAACTCTTAAAATCGAAACTTAACACGTAATTTCAATCATATGACTATGATTTTCAATTCTAACTACTTCAACACAATAATATATACCAAATAGTGTTGTGTGCCAAGTTTCGTGCAAATCATACCAAGTTTGAGCTACTTGATGCGCAAAAGTGCCAAATACGTTGAAAAACCCATAAAATCGCAATTTAACACATAATTTCTAGCATATGACTATGATTTTCAATTCTAACCACTTCAACTATATACCAAATAGTATCGTGTGCCATGTTTGGTGCAAAACAAACAAAGTTTGATGTACTTTATGCGCAAAAGTGTCAAAAACGCGTAAAAACCCTTAAAATCGCAACTTAACACGTATATTTTAGCATATGACTATGATTTTAAATTCTAACCACTTCAACACAGTAATATATACCAAATAGTGTTGTGTGCCATGTTTCGTGCAAAACAAACAAATTATAAGCTACTTTATGCGTAAAAGTGCCAAAAACGCTGAAAAACTCTTAAAATCGAAACTTAACACGTAATTCCTAGCATATACTACTACTTTCAATTCTAACTACTTCAATAGAATAATATATACCAAATAGTGTTATGTGCCAAGTTTCTTGCAAAACTAACCAAGTTTGAGCTACTTTATGCACAAAAGTGCAGAAAACAATTAAAAACCCAAAAATTCGCAACTTAACACGTAATTACTATCATATGACTATTATGTTCAATTCTAATGACATCAACACAATAATATATACCACATAGTGTTGTGTGCCAAGTTTCGTGCAAATCATACCAAGTTTCAGCTACTTTATGCGCAAAAACGCGTAAAAACCCTTAAAATCACAATTTAACACGTAATTTCTAGCATATGACTATGATTTTCAATTACAACCACTTCAACACAATAATATATAACAAATAGTGTTGTGTGCCATGTTTCGTGGAAAACAAACCAAGTTTGAGCTACTTTATGCACAAAAGTGCCAAATATGCTTGAAAGCCCATAAAATCGCAACTTAACACGTAGTTTCTAGCATATGACTATGATATTCAATTCTAACCACTTAAACACAATAATATATACCAAATAGTGTTGTGTACCCAGTTTCCTGCAATGCAATCCAAGTTTGAGCTACTTTATGCGCTAACGTGCCCAAAACACTTAAAAACCATTAAAATCGCAACCTAACAAGTAATTTCTAGCATATGACTATGATTTTCAATTCTAACTACTTCAAATACAATAATATATACCAAATAGTGTTGTGTTGATTCAATTAGGAACGGGAACATCAACAAGAGGGGGGGGGGGGTGAATTGTTGTTGTTACTAGTTTAAGCGTTTTTGCCTTGTTTTTGCGGAATTGTATAAAATAATTAAGCTTAAACTTAGAGAAAAATAATAAAAGAGAAACACTCGATTTTTACGTGGAAAAAAGGAAAAACCACGACCCCTTGGGATTTCTAAAAACTCCACTATGTTTAAGGCAATTAGTTACAATTACAATAAACACCTTACTTCACTCGAAGCGAATCAACTAGGCCAACTCTTCTCTCTCAAATTGCTTTACTCAAAGCAACAAACTTAGCTTCATTAAAAGCTAAACTCCTCAATAGCTTCACTCAAAGCTATTAAATTCCCCCCTTAGACTCACCCGCGTCTAATTACATGTACTCACAAAAACCCTTACAAAAGGAATGAAATTCTCTAAAATAAATCAATGAGTTGCACAAGAAAATATTATGAATTAATTGGCAATTTTAAAAGCAAAATATTTCTTGTAGAATTTCCAAAAATAATCGCATGAAATATAACAAAGTTAATACGTTTTTTCTTTCAATGCATGCGCTGAGGAACAGCCGAGTTCATTAGCTATTTATAAAAAATAAAATGTCTAAAAATAGAAAAATATTCCAATCCATTATTCCCTGTCAAAAGATCATGGGAATGATGTGGATTAAACTACCAAACGGTTATTTCCACAAGCGTTGAATAAATCAATCATACGTTTAAAACAACAGTAACCGCTATTTTCTAATAATAACCGCTGTTCCCTTAGGCAGCAGTTTCTTCAGCAATAGTTCCTGTTCCCATAATAACGGCTGGAACTTTATGCTAAATATAGAAACGGTTGATCTTTACTAAAAATAGAAACGGTTAATTATTACTATTCTTAGAAAACGGTTATCTATTACTACTTTTAGAAAACGGTTACCTATATACGAATTCCAAAATATTCCAAAGATAGCTGAGACTTAACTGCTGTTCCTATACTATATTTAGTAAATCCAATTACTTACTAAGTATAGCGAATTATTTTTAGAAAACCACACGTAAAGAATTTTTAGAAAAACTTTTTGCCAATTAACTATAATAACTAAATGCAACAAATTAATTTAAATACATTAACTAAAAAATAAAAATCAGAACTTATTAGTTAATGTAGGCTGCCTTTAGTTTGGGAACAGTGCGCTGTCTCCAAAATCCAGTTTTGCTAGCACATCCAACCTGGGAATAGTAGACTTCCTGTCTCCATTTAACATCCCAAGTGATAAACTCTTCTAACATCTCTTGAATCCTTTTGACACGTATATTTTCACGAACAAAGTCATAGGTACTATCAACGATCATAACTATAATCGGATATCGACCTGCACACAATCTCTAAACACATATTTGCTTAAGTGTAGTCATCATTTAAACTCAAGACGTCCAACAAATTCCCCCTTTTTGATGATGACAAACTTTTAAACAAACTTAAAACAAAATAGAGTAAACCAATGTTGAAGAGCATGTTAGAGATCAAAACAACTCTTTTTAACTTAGTAAATATAATTCACCAAGCATATCATGAATCAAATTACTCTAAACATAAACACAACAAAAACTCACACAATTTCAGCATAAAACATAAACAATAATGTAAAATTTTAAGTATGTAGATCAGAGCTAAAAAATGTAGTGCTTAAAAACAGATTCATCCAAAACAAGTTCAAAACAGTATGTCGATCAGAGCTTAAAAAAAATGTAGAGCTTAAAAACAGATTCATCCAAAACAAGTTCAAAACAAGCATCATGTATAATCAGAAACCATCATGTGTAATCAATATCAGAGCTTCAATGTATAATCAGTAATCAGAGCTCAGCAATGAATCAATGAATCATAACCTTAATCCTTATGCCTAACATAATAGATTTAATCAGAGCTAAACATATTCAAGCATTATTTAAGTTTGTGCCAAATATTCCCCCTTTTGACATCATTCAAAAAGAATTTGAGCAATCAAACCACAGCACTAAGCATATAGTCATAGTCAAAGAAAGAATGAGGATGCACAAAGTAAAAAGCAGTAACAATGAATGCAAACAAGATCAGCTATGATTAATCGTCACAGATAGTTAGTAGCATAAAAGAAAACGTAGTTCATAGTATGAATTAGGACAATCAGTACCCCAGCTGGTACAAATCAAAAGTAAGAAAAGATTGTTTGATGATAGTGATGGTTGCAACAAATAAGAAAATATTATGAGTATCAGGAGAAATTAAGATGTAAGAGCTTCTTCATCTATATATTCTGTTTCCACCTCTACTGTGTCGAGCTTGGCACCCAAACGCGCTTCCATTTGGTCCATTTGAGCAGATAGTGAGGCTATAGAAACACGAATTTCATCTTTAAAAACAAGAAAGCTAGACTGCAATTCTGTGAGTTTTAGGAGAATGGAGGATAGAGGGGCTGTAGGAACTGTAGTGTCACCTAAACCTTGATTTGGTGATGTGTGTACTGGTAGTGGTGATGGTATAGGTGACTGTGGTGGTGAAGATGGTTGAATTGGTGATTGTGGTGGTGAAGATGGTTGTATTGGCGACTGTGGTGGTGAAGAAAAATTATGGAATGACGGTGTGGCAGGTTTAGGTGAGGAAGGATGGCTTGGTTCAGCTGTTGTATATGAGGTTGAGTCATCATCAATAATAACAACAGGTTTATTTCCTTTGGAAGCTAGCCTACGACTCTTCCTAGGGTTTGAACCAGGTAAAGAACTCTCCTCATCTTTCTCTTCTTCTTCCTTCACAGCATCCTCCACAGGTTCTTTCTCAACTTCCCCCTTACATGAATTTTCCTCCTGCTCCTCTTCAGAATGCCCCTCTGCCTTCTCAGTGGCAGATGGAACAGGCTCCTTTTCCTCCTTATTTACTTCCTCCTCCTCAACTTTTTCTTCATTTTATTCTTCATTTATGCCCTCAGATTGTTCAAAAATATTCTCAAGAGTCCCATTTTCATTTAATCTTAGATGCAAGTTATTCAAACACTTAACACCTACTTTGTTGTTTGGACCCATGCGATAATTTGGACCATCAAGAGGAACACCCAACTTCATAAATATCCAAGTTAACAATCCACCATATCCTAACACATTACCCTTAAAAATACAATCATTCAAGTGACAAATCAACAAAGAGGGAAAATTAATCTTGATGTTATTAGCCATAAAATATATTAACGTAGCATCCCTTAAACTAACCTAACTTCTTTTAGATGTGCGAGGCAAAATAAATCGTCTTGCTATATTGTATAACAACTTGTGCATAGGTGACAGCACATTATGACTAACCTTTCCTCTTTTTTTTTTTATCCCTAAAAACTTCCAAACTACCTTCTCATTTATCCCAGAAAAATTGATTTTTGACCCAACAACGTATATATCAAATCCAGTAGAGGGAACACCTAACCATCCTCCTAAAATCAAACTATTAATTTCAATTTTAATTCCCTTAACAATACTAGTACAAACGCCATGGTCAAAAGAAAAGTTTGAAACAAACTCGCGCATCAAGTTAGGGTACATTGGGTTACAGCAAGGTTCAGCCATTAAAGATTCCCAAAATTGATTTTGCAAAATGGCGTGAAATTGAGGAAAGAAATTGGATTCATACCATTGTTTGTCTAGCCCGAAACCAACAATCATTTCTTTGGATATCTCCTCAGCACTTACTTGAACACCAACTTTTGCCCTTTTTGAAGATGATTTCTTTACTGTAGCATCTCCCTTCCTCTTTGAGCTGTCATGCACTTCAGAAACATCCGGGGTTTCCTGTTGCTTTCTTGATGAGGACTCAGTTCTGGTAATGAGAGGTGTTGGATGGATGATTTGTAGAGGTCTGGGTTGCTTCATCTTTGGTGTTTGGTTCTTGGTTTTCATGGTGGTTTGAAGAATTAAGAAAAAGAAAAAGAAAGAATGAAATGATGAAATGCAATTGAAGGCGGTTTTGAAATGCAGTGAGTTGAAGACGGTTTTGAGAGTGAAATGGAAGATGAAATGATGGATTTGACGTGAGAGAATGGCTTTAATAAGTGTGAGGTGAAGGATATTTTTTAATGAATTTGGTGCTTCATTGTCCTTATTTATGTATATGGACACAAAAAGTGAAATAGAAACAGACGAATTTAGTGAAGAACTATGATGATTTAACTCCCGCTATTTTAATGGAAATTGCTGGGTATATATATATATATATATATATATATATATATATATATATATATATATATATATATATATATATATATATATATATATATATATATATATATATATATATATATATATATATATATATATATATATATATATATATATATATATATATATATATATATATATATATATATATATATTAAATATTATGAAATTTTTTATGAAAATGAAAAATAAATGGAAATTTTATGCTACTATAATCTGATCTAATCAAACAAGCAATCATATGAGCATTCACAGTATATACTTTTAAATGGTGCGTACCTGATCCTTTTGATAATCGATTTTTCAATCAAGATTTTGTGGTTGATCGACCTTTTCAATTTTCATTCAGTCTTTAAGGATCACATATGTCACTCACTTCAATGCAGCTTGATCATGCCATGTTCCAATCTCATTTTTTCATGTTGTTCCCTTTGAAGCGGTTTAGTCATGATATCTGCTATTTGCTCGTTGGTGTTTACATGCTTTAAAATAATATTTTTATTTTCAACATTATCCTTAAGAAAATGATGCCTAATGTGGATGTGTTTTACTCGTGAGTGATGCACTGGATCTTTAGATATGCATATGGCACTGGTATTACCACAATAAATAGGAACACATTCAAACTTAATACCAAAATCTCTTAGCTGCTGCTTTATCCATAGCATTTGGGAACAGCAAGCTGCTGCAGCTACGTATTCTGCTTCGGTAGTGGATAATGCAACAGTGTTTTGTTTCTTGGAACTCCATGAAACTAAACATGAGCCAAGAAATTGTACCATACCTGACGTGCTTTTTCTATTAACTAGATCACCTGCATAATCAGCATCACTAAAACCTTTCAAATCATAGATGTCATTTTTAGGATAAAATAAGGACAAGTCGTCAGTTCCCTTTAAATATCTTAAAATACGTTTTACTGTAGTGAGATGTGATTCTTTAGGATTGGATTGAAATCTAGCACATAAACCAACACTGAAAGCAATATCGGGTCTACTAGCAGTTATATATAATAAAGAGCCAATCATGCCTCTATACATAGTTTGATCAATATTTGTTCCATTTGGGTCTTCATCTAATCTAACATTTGTAGCCATAGGTGTATTGTTGGTTTTAGCATTATTCAAGCCGTATTTCTTGAGAAGTTCTTTTATATATTTTTGTTGGTGAATAAAGATACCATTTGCAGTTTGTTTAATTTGCAAACCAAGAAAGAAATTCGATTCTCCCATCATGCTCATTTCAAATTCAATGCTCATAAGGTTGGCAAATTCTTTACACAACAGTTCATTGGTGGCTCCAAAGATAATATCATCAACATATATTTGAACAACTAAAATATCCGAACCTCTATTCTTAAAGAATAAGGTTTTGTCAATTTTGCCTCTTACAAAGTCATTTTGAATCAAGAACTTTGATAGTCTTTCATACCATTGCCTAGGAGCTTGTTTCAAGCCATAAAGAGCTTTATCAAGCTTGTAGACATGATCAAGACAAGAGGTATTTTCAAAGCCTGGGGGTTGTTCAACAAAAACTTCTTCATCAAGAAAACCATTTAAGAAAGTACATTTCACATCCATTTGATATAATTTAAAGTTCATGAATGCAGCAAAAGAAATTAAGATTCTTATAGCCTCTAACCTTGCTACCGGAGCAAATGTCTCGGTATAATCAATACCTTCTTGTTGATTGTATCCTTTGACCACGAGCCTTGCTTTGTTTCTAACAATTATTCCATGCTCATCTAGTTTATTCTGAAATACCCATTTCAAGCCGATTACCTTTTTGTGTTTTGGTTTGGGTTCCAAGTGCCATACTTTGTTTCTTTCAAATTCATTTAATTCATCTTGCATGGCTACAATCCATTCGGAATCCTTTAGAGCTTCTTTATGATTCTTGGTCTCGAGTGATGATAGGAACGCAAAGTGTGTACAAAAGTTTCTCATTTGAGATCTAGTTTGTGTTCCTTTATTTAAATCACTTATAATCAAATCAAGAGGATGATAACTTTAATACTTCCAAGGTTTGGGCACAAATGCTGTTGTGGGAACAATTGCATGTTCTGGTTCATCAGCTTGATCAACATTCTGTTCAGCTACTGGATCGTTTTGCTCTTCTGTGGGAACAGCTGTATTGGGAACAGTCTGTTGGTTTTGAAGTACCGGCTGTTCTTGATCAAGATCGTTCCTTTCTGCCTCTTCTGGGATCAGCTGTTCACCTGCTGTTCCTTGATCTTGCATTTTCATTTCTTCTTTATCATTCTCTAGATTTGCAAGACCTATCTTAAAATTATTTGTATCCTGTTCACTAGACAAAAAGTTAGTTTCGTCAAAAGTTATGTGAACGGATTCTTCCACGCTCATTGTTCTTTTGTTATAAACTCTGTAAGCCTTACTATGTGATGAGTAGCCAAGAAATAATGCTTCATCACTTCTTTCATCAAACTTCCCTATATTTCGTTTTCCATTCACATGAACAAAACATTTGCATCCAAACACACGAAAATAGGAAATATTTGGTTTAACACCTTTAAGCAATTCATAGGGTGTCTTTGAAGTGATTGGTCTTATTAATACACGATTCAAAATATAACATGCAGTATTAACAGCTTCGGCCCAAAAATTTCTAGGTAGATCACTAGCAATTAACATGGTTCTAGCCATTTCCTCTAAAGTCCTATTTTTCTTTTCTACTACACCATTTTGTTGTGGTGTTCGTGGTGTCGAAAAATTATGACTTAATCCATGTTCATTGCAATAGTTCATGAAACTTGAATTTTCGAATTCTCTTCCATGATCTGACCTTATGTGAATAATTTGATTATTGGTAGATTTTTGTATTTTGTTAGCAAAAGAAACAAACTCATTAAAAGCTTCATCTTTACTAACCAAAAATAAAATCCAAGTGAGTCTACTGTAATCATCAACAATAACAAACACATATCTTTTGCCACTGCGGCTTTGTGTTCTCATAGGTCCACATAGATCCATATGTAATAATTCAAGTGGTTTAGTGGTGGTCACAATGTTCTTTGATTTAAAAGATGACCTCACTTGTTTTCCTTTGGCACAAAGATCACAAATTTCATCCTTAAGGAATTTTATAGCTGGTAATCCTCTAACTAGGTCTTTTGAGCTTAGTGTATTAATCAATGTATAACTAGCATGACCTAGACGCCTATGCCAAAGAAGTGGGTCGTCTTCTATAACGCTTAGACACGTTAGACTGGTTTTGGGAACAGTGTCCAGGTTCACTACATAAGTGTTCCCTTTTCTGATTCCCTCAAGAACGATGTCTCCTGTGTCATTCCTAGAAATAATGCACTTTTCAGAAGTAAAGTTCACAAAGTTACCTTTTATCGCAAAATTGAGAAATGCTAAGTAAGTTATGTTTCAAATTCTCGACTAAAAACATATTATCGATAGCATGGGAACATGATCTTCCATCTTTTCCTTTGGCGATTATCTCACCCTTCATATTGTCACCGAAGGTTACTGTTCCCCCATCATAGGCTTCAAGTGAGAGAAATTTAGATTTGTCACCCGTCATGTGCTTGGAACACCCACTGTCGAGATACCATGAGCTGTTCCCCCTCACTTGGACCTGAAAAAAATTAATGATTAGTTACAGGAACCCAGACTTTCTTGGGTTCCTTGTCAATTTTGCAAGAATCATTTTTCTTATTCTGAATGTTATCGACATAGTTTCTGTTGGAGACAGTGTACTGTTCCTTTTTGGTGCACTGGTCCTTCAGATGACCAGTTCCTCCACAGAAGGAACAGAATCTGTCATTAGGAAGATCAACGTAAGCTAGCTTTCTTCTTATTATTCTTAAAGTAATTTAGGCCTTTTGAACTTTTACTTTTGGCATCTTGAATCCATTTGGGAGTAATTTTGACTTTCCCCTTTTTCTCTTGAATTTAATCCAAGCTTATCATCATTGTTACGGTTGGATTCTAGATTCAACTTTAAATTTTGAAAATCATTGCACAAATCTTTAGTAGATGCATCATTCAATTCTTTATTCAAGCCTAATAATTTGTATTATGACAACTCAATATTAAGAATAACATTTTCCTTTTTAATTCTCTCCATATTTTCCATTAGAATTATGTTTTGATCCAACAAACCGAAAAATCTGTTTTGGACATCGTATCTAAAGGTGTTTATATAGAAGACATGATCTTTGCTTACCTTGAGTTCCTTTTCTAATTGGAGACACTTAACATTGCAATTTTCAAGTTTAGCTTGTGTCTCCTTTAGCAACTCAATTAATTTGTTTTTACTTAAATTGGATGGATGGATAGAAAATGGATTAGAGATATGTACCTGCTTCCTTATGGGTTCCTTCTCCTGGCTTTTATGCGTAGCCAGACATAGGTTTGCTGTCTCTTCTTCTTTGGGAACAACAGTTTCATCATCACTTTCAGTCTCTCCCCATGCAGCGATCATGGCCTTGCGAAAGTCACTCTTGTTAAAGTTTTCCTTGTTTAACGGTCTTCTTGAATCTGTTGTCTATCCCTTGCCCTTTTCATTCTTCCACATTGGGCACTCCTTGATGAAGTGTTCGGTACTTCCACATTTGTGGCATTCAAGATTGGTTTTTGTTCTTCTTTCTTTGTTGTTTCTTTGATTTGTATACCAGCTACTCCTGAAGAACTTCTTGAATTTTCTTACCAGTAGAGCAGCCTCTTCCTCGTCACATTCTGATTCGTCCTGTTCCCCAACTGCCAGGGCCAGTCTCTTGTTCCTGGAACTGTCAGCTGTTCCCAAATGTAATTCATGCGTCATTAGGGAACCAGCCAGCTCCTCTAGATTAAACTTTGTAAAATCTTTGGACTCTTGTATAGCAGTAACCTTGGCCCTCCAGCGCTCATCTTGAGGAAGGCTCCTAAGAATCTTCCTTACTTGTTCATCAGTGGGAATTATTCTTCCAAGAGAGACAAGTTCGTTTATTATGTTGGTGAACCTAGTGAACATCTCTTGGATGCTTTCTCTTGGCTCCATAACAAATCTCTCGTATTTAGACATTAACAAATCAATTTTGGACCGTTTGACTTCACTTGTTCCCTCATGGGTAACAGCTAGCAGGTCCCAAATTTGCTTAGCAGATTTGCACCCCATTATTCTATTATGCTCGTTTGGTCCAAGCCCACAGTGAAGTAATTTTATTGCAAGAGCATTTGATTCCATTTTCTGGAAATCTTCTTTTTCAAGTTCGGTTATGGGTTTGGGAAAAATTTCATTGTTGGAGTTAGTAGTGGTTACCTCAAAATCTCCGATTTCGATGACTCTCCAAACTTGATAATTTTCTGCCTTGATGAAGATCTCCATCCTATTCTTCCAGTAAGTATAGAATTTACCATCAAACACGGGCGGTCTTTGAGTAGAGTATCCTTCTTCCATTCGCTCGTTCATAATTGACATTTTTGGGAACACCAGAATCTGCACTCAGGGTTTCCTGATCTTCTGGGAACAGGGCTCTGATACCAATTGTTGATTCAATTAGGAACGGGAACATCAATAAGAGGGGGGGTGAATTGTTGTTGTTACTAGTTTAAGCGTTTTTGCCCTGTTTTTGCGGAATTGTATAAAATAATAAAGCTTAAACTTAGAGCAAAATAATAAAAGAGAAACACATGATTTTTACGTGGAAACCTTCTGGGCCTAAACAGAAGAAAAAACCACGACCCCTTGGGATTTCTAAAAAATCCACTATGTTTAAGGCAATTAGTTACAATTACAATAAAAACCTTACTTCACTCGAAGCGAATCAACTAGGCCAACTCTTCTCTCTCAAATTGCTTTACTCAAAGCAACAAACTTAGCTTCACTAAAAGCTAAACTCGTCAATAGCTTCACTCAAAGCTATTAAATTCCCCCCTTAGACTCACCCGAGTCTAATTACATGTACTCACAAAAACCCTTACAAAAGGAATGAAATTCTATAAAATAAATCAATGAGTTGCACAAGAAAATATTATGAATTAATTGGCAATTTTAAAAGCAAAATATTTCTTGTAGAATTTCCAAAAATAATCGCAAGAAATATAACAAAGTTTATACGTTTTTTCTCTCAATGCATGCGCTGAGAAACAGCCGATTTCATTAGCTATTTGTAAAAAATAAAATCTCTAAAAATAGAAAAATATTCCAATACATTATTCCCTGTCATAAGATCATGGGAATGATGTGGATTAAACTACCAAACGGTTATTTCCACAAGCCTTGAATAAATCAATCATACGTTTAAAACAACGGTAATCGCTATTCTCCAATAATAACCGCTGTTCCCTTAGGCAGCAGTTTCTTCAGCAATAGTTCCTGTTCCCATAATAACGGCTGGAACTTTATGCTAAATATAGAAACGGTTGATCTTTATTAAAAATAGAAACGGTTAGGCTTTACTAAAAATAGAAACGGTTAACTATTACTATTCTTAGAAAACGGTTATCTATTACTACTTTTAGAAAACGGTTAACTATATACGAATTCCAAAGTATTCCAAAGATAGCTGAGACTTAACTGCTGTTCCTATACTATATTTAGTAAATCCAATTACTTACTAAGTATAGCGAATTATTTTTAGAAAACCACACGTAAAGAATTTTTAGAAAAACTTTTTGCCAATTAACTATAATAACTAAATGCAACCAATTAATTTCAATACATTAACTAAAAAAAAAATCAGAACTTATTAGTTAACGTAGGAAAACTTTAGTTTGGGAACAGTGCGCTGTCTCCAAAATCCAGTTTTGCTAGGACATCCAACCTGGGAATAGTAGACTTCCTGTCTACATTTAACATCCCAAGTGATAAGCTCTTCTAACATCTCTTGAATCCTTTTGACACGTATATTCCCACGAACAAAGCCATAGGTACTATCAACGATCATAACTATAATCGGATATCGACCTGCACACAATCTCAAAACACTTATTTGCTTAAGTGTAGTCATCATCAAAACTCAAGAGGTCCAACATGTTGCGTGTCATGTTTTGTGCAAATCAAACCAAATTTGAGCTACTTTACGCGCAAAAGTGCCAAAAACGCTAAAAAAAACCCTTAAAATCGAAACTTAACACGTAATTTCTAGGATATTACTATGATTTTCAATTTTAACAACTTCAATACATTAATATATACCAAATAGTGTTGTGTGCAAAATTTCGTGCAAAACTAACAAAGTTTGAGCTACTTTATGCACAAAAGTGCCAAAAACGATTAAAAACCCAAAAAATCGCAACTTAACACGTAATTTCTAGCATATCACTATGATATTCAATTCTAACCACTTCAACACAATAATGTATACCAAATAGTTTTGTGTGCCAAGTTTCATGCAAAACAAACCAAGTTTGAGCTACTTTATGCGCTAAATAGCCAAAAACGCTTAAAAACTCTTAAAATCGCAACTTAACACGTAATTTCTATTATATGAATATGATTTTCTATTCTAACTACTTCAACACCATAATATATACCAAATAGTGTTGTGTGCCAAGTTTCGTGCAAATCATACCAAGTTTGAGCTACTTTATGCGCAAAAGTGCCAAATACGCTGAAAAACCCATAAAATCGAAATTTAACACATAATTTCTAGCACATGACTATGATTTTAAATTCTAACCACTTCAAAACAATAATATACACCAAATAGTATTGTGCGCCATGTTTCGTGCAAAACAAACAAAGTATGAGCTACTTTATGCGCAAAAGTGCCAAAAATGCGTAAAAACCCTTAAAATCGCAACTTAATACGTATATTTTAGCATTTGATTATGATTTTAAATTCTAACCACTTCAATACTATAATATATACCAAATAGTGTTGTGTGCCAAGTTTCGTGCAAAACTAACAAAGTTTGAGCTACTTTATGCACAAAAGTGCCAAAAACGATTAAAAACCCAAAAAATCGTAACTTAACACGTAATTTCTAGCATATGACTATGATATTCAATTCTAACCACTGCAACACAATAATGTATACCAAATAGTGTTGTGTCCCAAGTTTCATCCAAAAAACAAACTAAGTTTGAGCTACTTTATGCGCTAAATAGCCAAAAACGCTTAAAAACTCTTAAAATCGTAACTTAACACGTAATTTCTATCATATGACTATGATTTTCAATTATAACTACTTAAACACAATAATATATACCAAATAGTGTTGTGTGCCAAGTTTCGTGCAAATCATACCAAATTTGAGCTACTTTATGCGCAAAAGTGCAAAAAACGATTAAAAACCCATAATATCGCAACTTAACACGTAATTTCTAGCATATGACTATTATTTTCAAGTCTAACCACTTCAAAAAAACAATATATACCAAATAGTATTGTGTGCCATGTTTCGTGCAAAACTAAACAAGTTTGAGCGACTTTATGCGCAAATGTTCAAAAAACTATTAAAAACCCATAAAATCGCAACTTAACACGTAATTTCTAGCATATGACTATGATTTTAAATTCTAACCACTTGAACAGAATAATATATACGAAATAGTGTTGTGTGCCAAGTTTCGTGCAAAACAAATCAAGTTTGAGCTACTTTATGCGCGAAATAGCCGAAAACGCTAAAAAACACTTAAAATCGCAACTTAACACGTAATTTCTATCATATGACTATGATTTTCAATTCTAACTACTTCAACACATTAATATATACCAAATAGTGTTGTGTGCCAATTTTCGTGCAAATCATACCAACTTTGAGCTACTTTATACGCAAAAGTGTCAAATACGCTGAAAAACCCATAAAATCGCAATTTAACACATAATTTCTAGCATATGACTATGATTTTCAATTCTAACCACTTCAACACAATAATATATATACCAAAGAGTATCGTGTGCCATTTTTCGTGCAAAACAAACGAAGAATGAGCTACTTTATGCGCAAAAGTGCCAAAAACGCGTAAAAACCCTTAAAATCGCAACTTAACACGTATATTTTAGCATATGACTATGATTTTAAATTCTAACCACTTCAACTCAGTAATATATACCAAATAGTGTTGTGTGCTAAGTTTCGTGCAAATCGTACAAAATTTGAGCTACTTTATGCGCAAAAGTGCCAAAAACGCTGAAAAACCCTTAAAATTGAAACTTAACACGTAATTTCTAGCATATGACTATGATTTTCAATTCTAACTACTTCAATAGAATAATATATACTAAATAGTGTTATGTGCCAAGTTTCGTGCAAAACTAACCATTTTTGAGCTACTTGATGCACAAAAGTGCAGAAAACGATTAAAAACCCAAAAAATCGCAACTTAACACGTAATTTCTATCATATGAATATGATGTTCAATTCTAATCACATCAACACAATAATATATATACCACAGAGTTTTGTGTGCCAAGTTTCGTGCAAATCATACAAACTTGGAGCTACTTTATGCGCAAAAGTGCCAAAAACGCTTAAAAACCCTTAAAAGCACAATTTAACACGTAATTTCTAGCATATGACTATGATTTTCAATTACAACCACTTCAACACAATAATATATACCAAAGAGTGTTGTGTGCCAAGTTTCGTGGAAAACAAACCAAGTTTGAGCTACTATATGCGCAAGAGTGCCAAATATCCATAAAAACCCATAAAATCGCAACTTATCACGTAGTTTCTAGCATATGACTGTGATATTCATTTCTAACCACTTAAACACAATAATATATACCAAATAGTGTTGTGTACCAAGTTTCGTGCAAAGCAATCCAAGTTTGAGCTACTTTATGCACTAACGTGCCAAAAACGCTTTAAAACCATTAAAATCGCAACTTAACCAGTAATTTCTAACATATGACTATGATTTTCAATTCTAACTACTTCAAACACAATAATATATACCCAATAGTGTTGCGTTTCAAGTTTCGAGCAAATCAAACCAAGTTTGTGCTACTTTACGCGCAAAAGTGCCAAAAACGCTAAAAAACCCTTAAAATCGAAACTTAACACGTAATTTCTAGGATATTACTTTGATTTTCAATTTTAACTACTTCAATACAATAATATATACCAAATATTGTTGTGTGCCAAGTTTCGTGCAAAACTAACAAAGTTTGAGCTACTTTATGCACAAAAGTGCCAAAAACGATTAAAAACCCAAAAATTCGTAACTTAACACGTAATTTCTAGCATATGACTATGATATTCAATTCTAACCACTTCAACACAATAATGTATACCAAATAGTGTTGTGTGCCAAGTTTCATCCAAAAAACAAACTAAGTTTGAGCTACTTTATGCGCTAAATAGCCGAAAACGCTTAAAAACACTTAAAATCGCAACTTAACACGTAATTTCTATTATATGACTATGATTTTCAATTCTAACTACTTCAACACATTAATATATACCAAATAGTGTTGTGTGCCAAGTTTCGTGCAAATCATACCAAGTTTGAGCTACTTTATACGCAAAAGTGTCAAATACGCTGAAAAACCCACAAAATCGCAATTTAACACATAATTTCTAGCATATGACTATGATTTTCAATTCTAACCACTTCAACACAATAATATATATACCAAAGAGCATCGTGTGCCATCTTTCGTGCAAAACAAACAAAGAATGAGCTACTTTATGCGCAAAATTGCCAAAAACGTGTAAAAACCCTTAAAATCGCAACTTAACACGTATATTTTAGCATATGACTATAATTTTAAATTCTAACCACTTCAACTCAGTAATATATACCAAATAGTGTTGTGTGCCATGTTTCGTGCAAAACAAACAAACTATGAGCTACTTTATGCGCAAAAGTGCCAAAAACGCTGAAAAACCCTTAAAATTGAAACTTAACACGTAATTTCTAGCATATGACTTTGATTTTCAATTCTAACTACTTCAATTGAATAATATATACCAAATAGTGTTATGTGCCAAGTTTCGTGCAAAACTAACCAAGTTTGAGCAACTTTATGTACAAAAGTGCAGAAAACGATTGAAAACCCAAAATATCGCAACTTAACACGTAATTTCTATCATATGACTATGATTTTCAATTACAACCACTTCAATACAATAATATATACCAAAGAGTGTTGTGTGCCAAGTTTCGTGGAAAACAAACCAAGTTTGAGCTACTTTATGCGCAAAAGTGCCAAATATCCATAAAAACCCATAATATCGCAACTTAACACGTAGTTTCTAGCATATGACTATGATATTCAATTCTAACCACTTAAACACAATAATATATACCAAATAGTGTTGTGTACCAAGTTTCGTGCAAAGAAATCCAAGTTTGAGCTACTTTATGCGCTAACGTGCCAAAAACGCTTAAAAACCATTAAAACCGCAACTTAACAAGTAATTTCTTGCATATGACTATGATTTTCAATTCTAACTACTTCAAACACAATAATATATACCAAATAGTGTTGCGTGTCAAGTTTCGTGCAAATCAAACCAAGTTCGAGCTACTTTACGCGCAAAAGTGCCAAAAACGCTAAAAAACCCTTAAAATCGAAACTTAACACGTAATTCCTAGGATATTACTATGATTTTCTATTTTAACTACTTCAATACAAATATATATACCAAATAGTGTTGTGTGCCAAGTTTCGTGCAAAACTAACAAAGTTTGAGCTACTTTATGCACAAAAGTGCCAAAAACGATTAAAAACCCATAATATCGCAACTTAACACGTAATTTCTAGCATATGACTATGATTTTCAAGTCTAACCACTTTAACACAACAATATATACCAAATAATATTGTGTGCCATGGTTCGTGCAAAACTAACCGAGTTTGAGCTACTTTATGCGCAAATGTTCAAAAAACGATTAAAA
Organism: Amaranthus tricolor; assembly: GCF_026212465.1. NCBI lineage: Eukaryota > Viridiplantae > Streptophyta > Magnoliopsida > Caryophyllales > Amaranthaceae > Amaranthus > Amaranthus tricolor. The sequence continues at coordinate 19,414,573 of NC_080058.1, forward strand.
ACCCATAAAATCGCAACTTAACACGTAATTTCTAGCATATGACTATGATTTTAAATGCTAACCACTTCAACACAATAATATATACAAAATAGTGTTGTGTGCCAAGTTTCGTGCAAAACAAACCAAGTTTGAGCAACATTATGCGCTAAATAGCCGAAAACGCTTAGAAACTCTTAAAATCGCAACTTAACACGTAATTTCTATCATATGACTATGATTTTCAATTCTAACTACTTCAACACAATAATATATACCAAATAGTGTTGTGTGCCAAGTTTCGTGCAAATCATACCAAGTTTGAGCTACTTTATACGCAAAAGTGCCAAATACGCTGAAAAACCCATAAAATCTAAATTTAACACATAATTTCTAGCTTATGACTATGATTTTCAATTCTAACCACTTCAACACAATTATATATATACCAAATAGTATCGTGTGCCATGTTTCGTGCAAAACAAACAAAGTATGAGCTACTTTATGCGCAAAAGTGCCAAAAACGCGTAAAAACCCTTAAAATCGCAACTTAACACGTATATTTTAGCATATGACTATGATAATAAATTCTAACCAGTTCAACACAGTAATATATACCAAATAGTGTTGTGTGCCATATTTCGTGCCAAACAAACAAACTATAAGCTACTTTATGCGCAAAAGTGCCAAAAACGCTAAAAAACCCTTAAAATCAAAACTTAAGACGTAATTTCTAGCATATGACTATGATTTTCAATTCTAACTACTTCAATAGAATAATATATACAAAATAGTGTTATGTGCCATGTTTCATGCAAAACTAACCAAGTTTGAGCTACTATATGCACAAAAGTGCAGAAGCGATTAAAAACACAAAAAATCGCAACTTAACACGTAGTTTCTATCATATGACTATGATGTTCAATTCTAATCACATCAACACAATAAAATATACCACATAGTGTTGTGTGCCAAGTTTCGTGCAAATCATACCAAGTTTGAGCTACTTTATGCGCAAAAGTGACAAAAACGCTTAAAAAAACCCTTAAAATCACAATTTAACACGTAATTTCTAGCATATGACTATTATTTTCAATTACAACCACTTCAACACAATAATGTATACCAAATAGTGTTGTGTGCCAAGTTTCATGCAAAACAAACTAAGTTTTAGCGACTTTATGCGCTAAATAGCCAAAAACGCTTAAAAACTCTTAAAATCGTAACTTAACACGTAATTTCAATCATATGACTATGATTTTCAATTATAACTACTTCAACACAATAATATATACCAAATAGTGTTGTGTGCCAAGTTTCGTGCAAATCATACCAAATTTGAGCTACTTTATGCGCAAAAGTGCAAAAAAAATTAAAAACCCATAATATCGCAACTTAACACGTAATTTCTAGCATATGACTATGATTTTCAAGTCTAACCACTTTAACACAACAATATATACCAAATAGTATTGTGTGCCATGGTTCGTGCAAAACTAACCAAGTTTGAGCTACTTTATACGCAAATGTTCAAAAAAGGATTAAAAACTCATAAAATCGCAACTTAACACGTAATTTCTAGCATATGACTATGATTTAAAATTCTAACCACTTCAACACAATAATATATACAAAATAGTGTTGTGTGCCAAGTTTCGTGCAAAACAAACCAAGTTTGAGCTACTTTATGTGCTAAATAGCCGAAAACGCTTAAAAACTCTTAAAATCACAACTTAACATGTAATTTCTATCATATGACTATGATTTTCAATTCTAACTACTTCAACACAATAATATATACCAAATAGTGTTGTGTGCCAAGTTTCGTGCAAATCATACCAAGTTTGAGCTACTTTATACGCAAAAGTGCCAAATACGCTGAAAAAACCCATAAAATCGAAATTTAACACATAATTTCTAGCTTATGACTATGATTTTCAATTCTAACCACTTCAACACAATAATATATATACCAAATAGTATCGTGTGCCATGTTTCGTGCAAAACAAACAAAGTATGAGCTACTTTATGCGCAAAAGTGCCAAAAACGCTAAAAAACCCTTAAAATCAAAACTTAACCCGTAATTTCTAGCATATGACTATGATTTTCAATTCTAACTACTTCAATAGAATAATATATACCAAATAGTGTTATGTTCCAAGTTTTGTGCAAAACTAACCAAGTTTGAGCTACTTTATGCACAAAAGTGCAGAAAGCGATTAAAAACTCAAAAAATCGCAACTCAACACGTAATTTCTATCATATGAGTATGATGTTCAATTCTATTCACATCAACACAATAAAATATACCACATAGTATTGTGTGCCAAGTTTCGTGCAAATCATACCAAGTTTGAGCTACTTTATGCGCAAAAGTGACAAAAACGCTTAAAAACCCTTAAAATCACAATTTAACACGTAATTTCTAGCATATGACTATGATTTTCAATTACAACCACTTTAACACAATAATATATACCAAAGAGTGTTGCGTGCCAAGTTTCGCGGAAAACAAACTAAGTGCGCAAAAGTGCCAAATATGCTTAAAAACCCATAAAATCGCAACTTAACACGTAGTTTCTAGCATATGACTATGATTTTCAATTCTAACCACTTAAATACAATAATATATATCAAATAGTGTTGTGTACCAAGTTTCGTGCAAAGCAATCCAAGTTTGAGCTACTTTATGCGCTAACGTGCCAAAAACGCTTAAAAACCATTAAAATCGCAACGTAACAAGTAATTTCTAGCATATGACTATGATTTTCAATTCTAACGACTTGAAACACAATAATATATACCAAATAGTGTTGCGTGTCAAGTTTCGTGCAAATCAAACCAAGTTTGAGCTATTTTACCGCGCAAAAGTGCCAAAAACGCTAAAAAACCCTTAAAATCGAAACTTAACACGTAATTCCTAGGATATTACTATGATTTTCAATTTTAACTACTTCAATACAATAATATATACCAAATAGTGTTGTGTGCCAAGTTTCCTGCAAAACTAACAAAGTTTGAGCTACTTTATGCACAAAAGTGCCAAAAATGATTAAAAACCCAAAAAATCGCAACATAACACGTAATTTCTAGCATATGACTATGGTATTCAATTCTAACCACTTAAACAAATTAATATATACCAAATAGTGTTGTGTACCAAGTTTCGTCCAAAGCAATCCAAGTTTGAGCTACTTTATGCGCTAACGTGCCAAAAATGCTTAAAAACCATTAAAATCGCAACTTAACAAGTAATTTCTTGTATATGACTATGATTTTCAATTCTAACTACTTCAAAAACAATAATATATACCAAATAGTGTTGCGTGTCAAGTTTCGTGCAAATCAAACCAAGTTTGAGCTACTTTACGCGCAAAAGTGCCAAAAACGCTAAAAAACCCTTAAAATCGAAACTTAACACGTAATTTCTAGGATATTACTATGATTTTCAATTTTAACTACTTCAACACAATAATATATACCAAATAGTGTTGTGTGCCAAGTTTCGTGCAAATCATACCAAGTTTGAGCTACTTTATACGCAAAAGTGCCAAATACGCTGAAAAAACCCATAAAATCGAAATTTAACACATAATTTCTAGCTTATGACTATGATTTTCAATTCTAACCACTTCAACACAATAATATATATACCAAATAGTATCGTGTGCCATGTTTCGTGCAAAACAAACAAAGTATGAGCTACTTTATGCGCAAAAGTGCCAAAAACGCTAAAAAAACCCTTAAAATCAAAACTTAACCCGTAATTTCTAGCATATGACTATGATTTTCAATTCTAACTACTTCAATAGAATAATATATACCAAATAGTGTTATGTTCCAAGTTTTGTGCAAAACTAACCAAGTTTGAGCTACTTTATGCACAAAAGTGCAGAAAGCGATTAAAAACTCAAAAAATCGCAACTCAACACGTAATTTCTATCATATGAGTATGATGTTCAATTCTATTCACATCAACACAATAAAATATACCACATAGTATTGTGTGCCAAGTTTCGTGCAAATCATACCAAGTTTGAGCTACTTTATGCGCAAAAGTGACAAAAACGCTTAAAAACCCTTAAAATCACAATTTAACACGTAATTTCTAGCATATGACTATGATTTTCAATTACAACCACTTTAACACAATAATATATACCAAAGAGTGTTGCGTGCCAAGTTTCGCGGAAAACAAACTAAGTGCGCAAAAGTGCCAAATATGCTTAAAAACCCATAAAATCGCAACTTAACACGTAGTTTCTAGCATATGACTATGATTTTCAATTCTAACCACTTAAATACAATAATATATATCAAATAGTGTTGTGTACCAAGTTTCGTGCAAAGCAATCCAAGTTTGAGCTACTTTATGCGCTAACGTGCCAAAAACGCTTAAAAACCATTAAAATCGCAACTTAACAAGTAATTTCTAGCATATGACTATGATTTTCAATTCTAACGACTTGAAACACAATAATATATACCAAATAGTGTTGCGTGTCAAGTTTCGTGCAAATCAAACCAAGTTTGAGCTATTTTACGCGCAAAAGTGCCAAAAACGCTAAAAAAACCCTTAAAATCGAAACTTAACACGTAATTCCTAGGATATTACTATGATTTTCAATTTTAAGTACTTCAATACAATAATATATACCAAATAGTGTTGTGTGCCAAGTTTCCTGCAAAACTAACAAAGTTTGAGCTACTTTATGCACAAAAGTGCCAAAAATGATTAAAAACCCAAAAAATCGCAACATAACACGTAATTTCTAGCATATGACTATGGTATTCAATTCTAACCACTTAAACATATTAATATATACCAAATAGTGTTGTGTACCAAGTTTCGTGCAAAGCAATCCAAGTTTGAGCTACTTTATGCGCTAACGTGCCAAAAATGCTTAAAAACCATTAAAATCGCAACTTAACAAGTAATTTCTTGTATATGACTATGATTTTCAATTCTAACTACTTCAAAAACAATAATATATACCAAATAGTGTTGCGTGTCAAGTTTCGTGCAAATCAAACCAAGTTTGAGCTACTTTACGCGCAAAAGTGCCAAAAACGCTAAAAAACCCTTAAAATCGAAACTTAACACGTAATTTCTAGGATATTACTATGATTTTCAATTTTAACTACTTCAACAAAATAATATATACCAAATAGTGTTGTGTGCCAAGTTTCGTGCAAAACTAACAAAGTTTGAGCTACTTTATGCACAAAAGTGCCAAAAACGATTAAAAACCCAAAAAATCGCAACTTAACACGTAATTTCTAGCATATGACTATGATATTCAATTCTAACCACTTCAACACAATAATGTATACCAAATAGTGTTGTGTGCCAAGTTTCATGCAAAACAAACTAAGTTTGATCGACTTTATGTGCTAAATAGCCATATACGCTTAAAAACTTTTAAAATCGTAACTTAACACGTAATTTCTATCATATGACTATGATTTTTCAATTATAACTACTTCAACAAAATAATATATACCAAATAGTGTTGTGTGCCAAGTTTCGTGCAAATCATACGAAATTTGAGCTACTTTATGCGCAAAAGTGCAAAAAAACGATTAAAAAACCCATAATATCGCAACTTAACACGTAATTTCTAGCATATGACTATGATTTTCTTGTCTAACCACTTCAACACAACAATATATCCAAATAGTATTGTGTGCCATGGTTCGTGCAAAACAAACCAAGTTTGAGCTACTTTATGCGCAAATGTTCAAAAAATGATTAAAAACTCATAAAATCGCAACTTAACACGTAATTTCTAGCATATGACTATGATTTTAAATTCTAACCACTTCAACACAATAATATATACAAAATAGTGTTGTGTGCCAAGTTTCGTGCAAATCATACCAAGTTTGAGCTACTTTATACGCAAAAGTGTCAAATACGCTGAAAAACCCATAAAATTGAAATTTAACACATAATTTCTAGCTTATGACTATGATTTTCAATTCTAACCACTTCAACACAATAATATATATACCAAATAGTATCGTGTGCCATGTTTCGTGCAAAACAAACAAAGTATGAGCTGCTTTATGCGCAAAAGTGCCAAAAACGCTGAAATAACGCTTAAAATCAAAACTTAACCCGTAATTTCTAGCATATGACTATGATTTTCAATTCTAACTACTTCAATAGATTAATATATACCAAATAGTGTTATGTGCCAAGTTTCGTGCAAAACTAACCAAGTTTGAGCTACTTTATGCACAAAAGTGCAGAAAGCGATTAAAAACCCAAAAAATCGCAACTCAACACGTAATTTCTATCATATGAGTATGATGTTCAATTCTATTCACATCAACACAATAAAATATACCACATAGTATTGTGTGCCAAGTTTCGTGCAAATCATACCAAGTTTGAGCTACTTTATGCGCAAAAGTGACAAAAACGCTTAAAAACCCTTAAAATCACAATTTAACACGTAATTTCTAGCATATGACTATGATTTTCAATTACAACCACTTTAACACAATAATATATACCAAAGAGTGTTGCGTGCCAAGTTTCGCGGAAAACAAACTAAGTTTGAGCTACTTTATGCGCAAAAGTGCCAAATATGCTTAAAAACCCATAAAATCGCAACTTAACACGTAGTTTCTAGCATATGACTATGATTTTCAATTCTAACCACTTAAATACAATAATATATATCAAATAGTGTTGTGTACCAAGTTTCGTGCAAAGCAATCCAAGTTTGAGCTACTTTATGCGCTAACGTGCCAAAAACGCTTAAAAACCATTAAAATCGCAACTTAACAAGTAATTTCTAGCATATGACTATGATTTTCAATTCTAACGACTTGAAACACAATAATATATACCAAATAGTGTTGCGTGTCAAGTTTCGTGCAAATCAAACCAAGTTTGAGCTACTTTACGCGCAAAAGTGCCAAAAAACGCTAAAAAACCCTTAAAATCGAAACTTAACACGTAATTCCTAGGATATTACTATGACTTTCAATTTTAACTACTTCAATACAATAATATATACCAAATAGTGTTGTGTGCCAAGTTTCCTGCAAAACTAACAAAGTTTGAGCTACTTTACGCACAAAAGTGCCAAAAAATGATTAAAAACCCAAAAAATCGCAACATAACACGTAATTTCTAGCATATGACTATGGTATTCAATTCTAACCACTTAAACAAATTAATATATACCAAATAGTGTTGTGTACCAAGTTTCGTGCAAAGCAATCCAAGTTTGATCTACTTTATGCGCTAACGTGCCAAAAATGCTTAAAAACCATTAAAATCGCAACTTAACAAGTAATTTCTTGTATATGACTATGATTTTCAATTCTAACTACTTCAAAAACAATAATATATACCAAATAGTGTTGCGTGTCAAGTTTCGTGCAAATCAAACCAAGTTTGAGCTACTTTACGCGCAAAAGTGCCAAAAACGCTAAAAAACCCTTAAAATCGAAACTTAACACGTAATTTCTAGGATATTACTATGATTTTCAATTTTAACTACTTCAACACAATAATATATACCAAATAGTGTTGTGTGCCAAGTTTCGTGCAAAACTAACAAAGTTTGAGCTACTTTATGCACAAAAGTGCCAAAAACGATTAAAAACCCAAAAAATCGCAACTTAACACGTAATTTCTAGCATATGACTATGATATTCAATTCTAACCACTTCAACACAATAATGTATACCAAATAGTGTTGTGTGCCAAGTTTCATGCAAAACAAACTAAGTTTGATCGACTTTATGTGCTAAATAGCCATATACGCTTAAAAACTTTTAAAATCAAAACTTAACCCGTAATTTCTAGCATATGTCTATGATTTTCAATTCTAACTACTTCAATAGATTAATATATACCAAATAGTGTTATGTGCCAAGTTTCGTGCAAAACTAACCAAGTTTGAGCTACTTTATGCACAAAAGTGCAGAAAGCGATTAAAAACCCAAAAAATCGCAACTCAACACGTAATTTCTTTCATATGAGTATGATGTTCAATTCTATTCACATCAACACAATAAAATATACCACATAGTATTGTGTGCCAAGTTTCGTGCAAATCATACCAAGTTTGAGCTACTTTATGCGCAAAAGTGACAAAAACGCTTAAAAACCCTTAAAATCACAATTTAACACGTAATTTCTAGCATATGACTATGATTTTCAATTACAACCACTTTAACACAATAATATATACCAAAGATTGTTGCGTGCCAAGTTTCGCGGAAAACAAACTAAGTTTGAGCTACTTTATGCGCAAAAGTGCCAAATATGCTTAAAAACCCATAAAATCGCAACTTAACACGTAGTTTCTAGCATATGACTATGATTTTCAATTCTAACCACTTAAATACAATAATATATATCAAATAGTGTTGTGTACCAAGTTTCGTGCAAAGCAATCCAAGTTTGAGCTACTTTATGCGCTAACGTGCCAAAAACGCTTAAAAACCATTAAAATCGCAACTTAACAAGTAATTTCTAGCATATGACTATGATTTTCAATTCTAACGACTTGAAACACAATAATATATACCAAATAGTGTTGCGTGTCAAGTTTCGTGCAAATCAAACCAAGTTTGAGCTACTTTACGCGCAAAAGTGCCAAAAACGCTAAAAAACCCTTAAAATCGAAACTTAACACGTAATTCCTAGGATATTACTATGATTTTCAATTTTAACTACTTCAATACAATAATATATACCAAATAGTGTTGTGTGCCAAGTTTCCTGCAAAACTAACAAAGTTTGAGCTACTTTACGCACAAAAGTGCCAAAAATGATTAAAAAACCCAAAAAATCGCAACATAACACGTAATTTCTAGCATATGACTATGGTATTCAATTCTAACCACTTAAACAAATTAATATATACCAAATAGTGTTGTGTACCAAGTTTCGTGCAAAGCAATCCAAGTTTGAGCTACTTTATGCGCTAACGTGCCAAAAATGCTTAAAAACCATTAAAATCGCAACTTAACAAGTAATTTCTTGTATATGACTATGATTTTCAATTCTAACTACTTCAAAAACAATAATATATACCAAATAGTGTTGCGTGTCAAGTTTCGTGCAAATCAAACCAAGTTTGAGCTACTTTACGCGCAAAAGTGCCAAAAACGCTAAAAAACCCTTAAAATCGAAACTTAACACGTAATTTCTAGGATCTTACTATGATTTTCAATTTTAACTACTTCAACACAATAATATATACCAAATAGTGTTGTGTGCCAAGTTTCGTGCAAAACTAACAAAGTTTGAGCTACTTTATGCACAAAAGTGCCAAAAACGATTAAAAACCCAAAAAATCGCAACTTAACACGTAATTTCTAGCATATGACTATGATATTCAATTCTAACCACTTCAACACAATAATGTATACCAAATAGTGTTGTGTGCCAAGTTTCATGCAAAACAAACTAAGTTTGATCGACTTTATGTGCTAAATAGCCATATACGCTTAAAAACTTTTAAAATCAAAACTTAACCCGTAATTTCTAGCATATGACTATGATTTTCAATTCTAACTACTTCAATAGATTAATATATACCAAATAGTGTTATGTGCCAAGTTTCGTGCAAAACTAACCAAGTTTGAGCTACTTTATGCACAAAAGTGCAGAAAGCGATTAAAAACCCAAAAAATCGCAACTCAACACGTAATTTCTATCATATGAGTATGATGTTCAATTCTATTCACATCAACACAATAAAATATACCACATAGTATTGTGTGCCAAGTTTCGTGCAAATCATACCAAGTTTGAGCTACTTTATGCGCAAAAGTGACAAAAACGCTTAAAAACCCTTAAAATCACATATTAACACGTAATTTCTAGCATATGACTATGATTTTCAATTACAACCACTTTAACACAATAATATATACCAAAGATTGTTGCGTGCCAAGTTTCGCGGAAAACAAACTAAGTTTGAGCTACTTTATGCGCAAAAGTGCCAAATATGCTTAAAAACCCATAAAATCGCAACTTAACACGTAGTTTCTAGCATATGACTATGATTTTCAATTCTAACCACTTAAATACAATAATATATATCAAATAGTGTTGTGTACCAAGTTTCGTGCAAAGCAATCCAAGTTTGAGCTACTTTATGCGCTAACGTGCCAAAAACGCTTAAAAACCATTAAAATCGCAACTTAACAAGTAATTTCTAGCATATGACTATGATTTTCAATTCTAACGACTTGAAACACAATAATATTACCAAATAGTGTTGCGTGTCAAGTTTCGTGCAAATCAAACCAAGTTTGAGCTACATTACGCGCAAAAGTGCCAAAAACGCTAAAAAACCCTTAAAATCGAAACTTAACACGTAATTCCTAGGATATTACTATGATTTTCAATTTTAACTACTTCAATACAATAATATATACCAAATAGTGTTGTGTGCCAAGTTTCCTGCAAAACTAACAAAGTTTGAGCTACTTTATGCACAAAAGTGCCAAAAATGATTAAAAACCCAAAAAATCGCAACATAACACGTAATTTCTAGCATATGACTATGGTATTCAATTCTAACCACTTAAACAAATTAATATATACCAAATAGTGTTGTGTACCAAGTTTCGTGCAAAGCAATCCAAGTTTGAGCTACTTTATGCGCTAACGTGCCAAAAACGCTTAAAAAACCATTAAAATCGCAACTTAACAAGTAATTTCTTGTATATGACTATGATTTTCAATTCTAACTACTTCAAAAACAATAATATATACCAAATAGTGTTGCGTGTCAAGTTTCGTGCAAATCAAACCAAGTTTGAGCTACTTTACGCGCAAAAGTGCCAAAAACGCTAAAAAACCCTTAAAATCGAAACTTAACACGTAATTTCTAGGATATTACTATGATTTTCAATTTTAACTACTTCAACACAATAATATATACCAAATAGTGTTGTGTGCCAAGTTTCGTGCAAAACTAACAAAGTTTGAGCTACTTTATGCACAAAAGTGCCACAAACGATTAAAAACCCAAAAAATCGCAACTTAACACGTAATTTCTAGCATATGACTATGATATTCAATTCTAACCACTTCAACACAATAATGTATACCAAATAGTGTTGTGTGCCAAGTTTCATGCAAAACAAACTAAGTTTGATCGACTTTATGTTCTAAATAGCCATATACGCTTAAAAACTTTTAAAATCGTAACTTAACACGTAATTTCTATCATATGACTATGATTTTCAATTATAACTACTTCAACACAATAATATATACCAAATAGTGTTGTGTGCCAAGTTTCGTGCAAATCATACCAAATTTGAGCTACTTTATGCGCAAAAGTGCAAAAAACGATTAAAAACCCATAATATCGCAACTTAACACGTAATTTCTAGCATATGACTATGATTTTCATGTCTAACCACTTCAACACAACAATATATACCAAATAGTATTGTGCGCCATGGTTCGTGCAAAACAAACCAAGTTTGAGCTACTTTATGCGCAAATGTTCAAAAAATGATTAAAAACTCATAAAATCGCAACTTAACACGTAATTTCTAGCATATGACTATGATTTTAAATTCTAACCACTTCAACACAATAATATATACAAAATAGTGTTGTGTGCCAAGTTTCGTGCAAATCATACCAAGTTTGAGCTACTTTATACGCAAAAGTGTCAAATACGCTGAAAAACCCATAAAATCGAAATTTAACACATAATTTCTAGCTTATGACTATGATTTTCAATTCTAACCACTTCAACACAATAATATATATACCAAATAGTATCGTGTGCCATGTTTCGTGCAAAACAAACAAAGTATGAGCTACTTTATGCGCAAAAGTGCCAAAAACGCTGAAAAACGTTTAAAATCAAAACTTAACCCGTAATTTCTAGCATATGACTATGATTTTCAATTCTAACTACTTCAATAGATTAATATATACCAAATAGTGTTATGTGCCAAGTTTCGTGTAAAACTAACCAAGTTTGAGCTACTTTATGCACAAAAGTGCAGAAAGCGATTAAAAACTCAAAAAATCGCAACTCAACACGTAATTTCTATCATATGAGTATGATGTTCAATTCTATTCACATCAACACAATAAAATATACCACATAGTATTGTGTGCCAAGTTTCGTGCAAATCATACCAAGTTTGAGCTACTTTATGCGCAAAAGTGACAAAAACGCTTAAAAACCCTTAAAATCACAATTTAACACGTAATTTCTAGCATATGACTATGATTTTCAATTACAACCAGTTTAACACAATAATATATACCAAAGAGTGTTGCGTGCCAAGTTTCGCGGAAAACAAACTAAGTTTGAGCTACTTTATGCGCAAAAGTGCCAAATATGCTTAAAAACCCATAAAATCGCAACTTAACACGTAGTTTCTAGCATATGACTATGATTTTCAATTCTAACCACTTAAATACAATAATATATATCAAATAGTGTTGTGTATGAAGTTTCGTGCAAAGCAATCCAAGTTTGAGCTACTTTATGCGCTAACGTGCCAAAAACGCTTAAAAACCATTAAAATCGCAACTTAACAAGTAATTTCTAGCATATGACCTATGATTTTTCAATTCTAACGACTTGAAACACAATAATATATACCAAATAGTGTTGCGTGTCAAGTTTTGTGCAAATCAAACCAAGTTTGAGCTACTTTACGCGCAAAAGTGCCAAAAACGCTAAAAAACCCTTAAAATCGAAACTTAACACGTAATTCCTAGGATATTACTATGATTTTGAATTTTAACTACTTCAATACAATAATATATACCAAATAGTGTTGTGTGCCAAGTTTCCTGCAAATCATACCAAATTTGAGCTACTTTATGCGCAAAAGTGCAAAAAACGATTAAAAACCCATAATATCGCAACTTAACACGTAATTTCTAGCATATGACTATGATTTTCATGTCTAACCACTTCAACACAACAATATATCCAAATAGTATTGTGTGCCATGGTTCGTGCAAAACAAACCAAGTTTGAGCTACTTTATGCGCAAATGTTCAAAAAATGATAAAAAACTCATAAAATCGCAACTTAACACGTAATTTCTAGCATATGACTATGATTTTAAATTCTAACCACTTCAACACAATAATATATACAAAATAGTGTTGTGTGCCAAGTTTCGTGCAAATCATACCAAGTTTGAGCTACTTTATACGCAAAAGTGTCAAATACGCTGAAAAACCCATAAAATCGATATTTAACACATAATTTCTAGCTTATGACTATGATTTTCAATTCTAACCACTTCAACACAATAATATATATACCAAATAGTATCGTGTGCCATGTTTCGTGCAAAACAAACAAAGTATGAGCTACTTTATGCGCAAAAGTGCCAAAAAC
>NC_080058.1:19428022-19455522 GCF_026212465.1 Amaranthus tricolor
GAGCTACTTTATACGCAAAAGTGCTAAATACGCTGAAAAACCATAAAATTGAAATTTAACACATAATTTCTAGCTTATGACTATGATTTTCAATTCTAACCACTTCAACACAATAATATATATACCAAATAGTATCGTGTGCCATGTTTCGTGCAAAACAAACAAAGTATGAGCTACTTTATGCGCAAAAGTACCAAAAACGCGTAAAAACCCTTAAAATCGCAACTTAACACGTATATTTTAGCATATGACTATGACTTTAAATTCTAACCAATTCAAAACAGTAATATATACCAAATAATGTTGTGTGCCATGATTCGTGCAAAACAAACAAAGTATAAGCTACTTTATGCGCAAAAGTGCAAAAAATGCTGAAAAACCCTTAAAATCAAAACTTAACCCGTATTTTCTAGCATATGACTATGATTTTCAATTCTAACTACTACAATAGAATAATATATACCAAATAGTGTTATGTGCCAAGTTTCGTGCAAAACTAACCAAGTTTGAGCTACTTTATGCACAAAAGTGCAGTAACGATTAAAAACCCAAAAAATCGCAACTTAAAACGTAATTTCTATCATATGACTATGATGTTCAATTCTATTCACATCAACACAATAAAATATACCACATAGTATTGTGTGCCAAGTTTCATGCAAATCATACCAAGTTTGAGCTACTTTATGCGCAAAAGTGACAAAAACGCTTAAAAACCCTTAAAATCACAATTTAACACGTAATTTCTAGCATATGACTATGATTTTCAATTACAACAGCTTCAACACAATAATATATACCAAAGAGTGTTGCGTGCCAAGTTTCGCGGAAAACAAACCAAGTTTGAGCTACTTTGTGCGCAAAAGTGCCAAATATGCTTAAAAACCCATAAAATCGCAACTTAACACGTAGTTTCTGGCATATGACTATGATATTAAATTCTAACCACTTAAATACAATAATATATATCAAATAGTGTTGTGTACCAAGTTTCGTGCAAAGCAATCCAAGTTTGAGCTACTTTACGCGCTAACGTGCCAAAAACGCTTAAAAACCATTAAAATCGCAACTTAACAAGTAATTTCTAGCATATGACTATGATTTTCAATTCTAACTACTTCAAACACAATAATATATATACCAAATAGTGTTGCGTGTCAAGTATCGTGCAAATCAAACCAAGTTTGAGCTACTTTACGCGCAAAAGTGCCAAAAACGCTAAAAAACCCTTAAAATCGAAACTTAACACGTTATTCCTAGGATATTACTATGATTTTCAATTTTAACTACTTCAATACAATAATATATACCAAATAGTGTTGTGTGCCAAGTTTCGTGCAAAACTAACAAAGTTTGAGCTACTTTACGCACAAAAGTGCCAAAAACGATTAAAAACCCAAAAAATCACAACTTAACACGTAATTTCTAGCATATGACTATGATATTCAATTCTAACCACTTCAACACAATAATGTATACCAAAATAGTGTGGTGTGCCAAGGTTCATGCAAAAAAAATCAAGTTTGAGCTACTTTATGCGCTAAATAGCCAAAAACGCTTCAAAACTCTAAAACGATTAAAAGCCCAAAAAATCGCAACTTAACACGTAATTTCTATCATATGACTATGATGTTCAATTCTAATCACTTCAACACAATAATATATACCACATAGTGTTGTGTGCCAAGTTTCGTGCAAAACAAACCAAATTTGTGCTACTTTATGCGCTAAATAGCCAAAAACGCTTAAAAACTCTTAAAATCGGAACTTAACATGTAATTTCTATCATATGACTATGATTTTCAATTCTAACTACTTCAACAAAATAATTTATACCAAATAGTGTTGTGTGCCATGTTTCGTGCAAATCATATCAAGTTTGAGCTACTTTAAGCGCAAAAGTGCCAAGAATGCTTATAAACCCTTAAAATCGTAACTTAACACGTAATTTTTAGCATATGACTATGATTTTCAATTACAACCACTTCAACACAATAATATATACCAAATAGTGTTGTGTGCCAAGTTTCGTGGAAAACAAACCAAGTTTGAGCTACTTTACGCGCAAAAGAGCCAAATACGCTGAAAAACCCATAAAATCGCAATTTAACACATAATTTCTAGCATATGACTATGATTTTCAAGTCTAACAACTTCAACACAACAATATATACCAAATAGTATTGTGTGCCAAGTTTCGTGCAAAACAAACCAAGTTTGAGCAACTTTATGCGCTAAATAGCCAAAAACGCTTAAAAACGCTTAAAAACTCTTAAAATCGCAACTTAACAAGTAATTTCTATCATATGACTATGATTTTCAATTCAAACTACTTCAACACAATAATATATACCAAATAGTGTTGTTTTCCAAGTTTCATGCAAATCATACAGGGTTTGAGCTACTTTATGCGCAAAAGTGTCAAATATGCTAAAAAACCCATAAAATCGCTATTTAACACATAATTTCTAGCATATGACTATGATTATAAATTCTAACCACTTTAACACAATAATATATACCAAATAGTATTTTGATCCATGTTTCGTGCAAAACAAACCAAGTATGAGCTACTTTATGCGCAAAAGTGCCAAAAACGCTTAAAAACCCTTAAAATCGCAACTTAACACGTAATTTTTAGCATATGACTATAATTTTAAATTCTAACCACTTCAACACAATAATATATACCAAATAGTTTTGTGTGCCATGTTTCGTGCAAAACAAACAAAGTATGAGCTACTTTATGCGCAAAAGTGCCAAAAACGCTTAAAAATGCTTAAAATCACAACTTAACACGTAATTTTTAGTATATGACTATAATTTCAAATTCTAACCACTTCAACACAATAATATATACGAAATAGTGTTTTGTTCCAAGTTTCTTGCAAAGATAACCAAGTTTGAGCTACTTTATGCGCAAAAGTGCCAAAAACGATTAAAAATCCAAAAAATCGCAACTTAACACGTAATTTCTTGCATATGACTATGATTTTTAATTCTAACCACTTCAACACAATCATATATACCAAATAGTATTGTGTGCCAAGTTTCGTGCAAAACAAACCAAGTTTGAGTTACTTTATGCGCTAAATAGCCCAAAACGCTTAAAAACTCATAAAATCGAATCTTAACACGTAATTTCTAATATATGACTATGATTTTCAATTCTAACTACTTCAACACAATAATATATACCAAATAGTGTTGTTTGCCAAGTTTCGTGCAAATCATACCAAGTTTGAGCAACTTTAAGCGTAAAAGTGTCAAATACGCTGAAAAACCCATAAAATCGCAATTTAACACATAATTTCTAGCATATGACTATGATATTAAATCCTAACCACTTTAACATAATAATATATACCAAATATTATTGTGTGCCATGTTTCGTGCAAATCAAACCAAGTATGAGCTACTTCATGCGCAAAAGTTCCAAAAACGCTTTAAAACCCTTTAAATTGCAACTTAACACGTAATTTTTAGCATATGACAATGATTTTAAATTCTAACCACTTCAACACAATAATATATACCAAATAGTGTTGTGTGCCATGTTTCGTGCAAAACAAACAAAGTATGAGCTACTTTATGCGCAAAAGTGCCAAAAACGCTTAAAAACGCTTAAAATCGTAACTTAACACCTAATTTTTAGTATATAACTATGATTTTAAATTCTAACCACTTCAACAAAATAATGTATACGAAATAGTGTTCTGTTCCAAGTTTCGTGCAAAGATAACCAAGTTTGAGCTACTTTATGCGCAAAAGTGCCAAATACGATTAAAAATCCAAAAAATCGCAATTTAACACGTAATTTCTTACATATGACTATGATTTTTAATTCTAACCAAATCAATACAATAATATATACCAAATAGTGTAGTGTGCCAAGTTTCGTGCAAAACAAACCAAGTTTGAGCTACTTTATGCGCAAAAGTGCCAAAAACGCTTAAAAACCCTTAAAATCGTAACTTAACACGTATTTTCTAGCATATGACTATGATTTTCAATTCTAACAACTTCAACACAGTAATATATACCAAATAGTGTTGTGTGCCATGTTTCGTGAAAAACAAACAAAGTTTGAGCTACTTTATGCGATAAAGTGCCAAAAACGCTGAAAACCCAAAAAATCGCACCTTAACACGTAATTTCTATCATATGAGTATGATGTTCAATTCTATTCACAACAACACAATAAAAAATACCACATAGTATTGTGTGCCAAGTTTCGTGCAAATCATACCAAGTTTGAGCTACTTTATGCGCAAAAGTGACAAAAACGCTTAAAAACCCTTAAAATCACAATTTAACACGTAATTTCTAGCATATGACTATGATTTTCAATTACAACCACTTCAACACAATAATATATACCAAAGAGTGTTGCGTGCCAAGTTTCGCGGAAAACAAACTAAGTTTGAGCTACTTTATACGCAAAAGTGCCAAATATGCTTAAAAACCCATAAAATCGCAACTTAACACGTAGTTTCTAGCATATGACTATGATTTTTAATTCTAACAACTTAAATACAATAATATATATCAGATAGTGTTGTGTACCAAGTTTCATGCAAAGCAATCCAAGTTTGAGCTACTTTATGCGCTAACGTGCCAAAAACGCTTTAAAACCATTAAAATCGCAACTTAACAAGTAATTTCTTGTATATAACTATGATTTTCAATTCTAACTACTTCAAAAACAATAATATATACCAAATAGTGTTGCGTGTCAAGTTTCGTGCAAATCAAACCAAGTTTGCGCTACTTTACGCGCAAAAGTGCCAAAAACGCTAAAAAACCCTTAAAATCGAAACTTAACACGTAATTTCTAGGATATTACTATGATTTTCAATTTTAACTACTTCAACACAATAATATATACCAAATAGTGTTGTGTGCCAAGTTTCGTGCAAAATTAAAAAAGTTTGAGCTACTTTATGCGCAAAAGTGCCAAAAACGATTAAAAACCCAAAAAATCGCAACTTAACACGTAATTTCTAGCATATGACTATGATATTCAATTCTAACCACTTCAACACAATTATGTATACCAAATAGTGTTGTGTGCCAAGTTTCATGCAAAACAAACTAAGTTTGAGCGACTTTATGTGCTAAATAGCCATATACGCTTAAAAACTTTTAAAATCGTAACTTAACACGTAATTTCTATCATATGACTATGATTTTCAATTATAACTACTTCAACACAATAATATATACCAAATAGTGTTGTGTGCCAAGTTTCCTGCAAATCATACCAAATTTGAGCTACTTTATGCGCAAAAGTGCAAAAAAACGATTAAAAACCCATAATATCGCAACTTAACACGTAATTTCTAGCATATGACTATGATTTTCATGTCTAACCACTTCAACACAACAATATATACCAAATAGTATTGTGTGCCATGGTTCGTGCAAAACAAACCAAGTTTTAGCTACTTTATGTGCAAATGTTCAAAAAACGATTAAAAACTCATAAAATCGCAACTTAACACGTAATTTCTAGCATATGACTATGATTTTAAATTCTAACCACTTCAACACAATAATATATACAAAATAGTGTTGTGTGCCAAGTTTCGTGCAAATCATACCAAGTTTGAGCTACTTTATGCGCTAAATAGCCGAAAACGCTTAAAAACTCTTAAAATCGCAACTTAACACGTAATTTCTATCATATGACTATGATTTTCAATTCTAACTACTTCAACACAATAATATATACCAAATAGTGTTGTGTGCCAAGTTTCGTGCAAATCATACCAAGTTTGAGCTACTTTATACGCAAAAGTGCCAAATACGCTGAAAAAACCCATAAAATCTAAATTTAACACATAATTTCTAGCTTATGACTATGATTTTCAATTCTAACCACTTCAACACAATAATATATATACCAAATAGTATCGTGTGCCATGTTTCGTGCAAAACAAACAAAGTATGTGCTACTCTATGCGCAAAAGTGCCAAAAACGCGTATATTCCCTTAAAATCGCAACTTAAAACGTATATTTTAGCATATGCCTATGACTTTAGATTCTAACCATTTCAAAACAGTCATATATACCAAATAGTGTTTTGTGCCATGATTCGTGCAAAACAAACAAAGTATAAGCTACTTTATGCGCAAAAGTGCCAAAAATGCTGAAAAACCCTTAAAATCAAAACTTAACCCGTAATTTCTAGCATATGACTATGATTTTCAATTCTAACTACTTCAACACAATAATATATACCAAATAGTGTAGTGTGCCAAGTTTCGTGCAAAACAAACCAAGTTTGAGCTACTTTATGCGCAAAAGTGCCAAAAACGCTTAAAAACCCTTAAAATCGTAACTTAACACGTATTTTCTAGCATATGACTATGATTTTCAATTCTAACCACTTCAACACAGTAATATATACCAAATAGTGTTGTGTGCCATGTTTCGTGAAAAACAAACAAAGTTTGAGCTACTTTATGCGATAAAGTGCCAAAAACGCTGAAAAACCCAAAAAATCGCACCTTAACACGTAATTTCTAGCATAAGACTATGATTTTCTATTCTAACTACTTCAATATAATAATATATACGAAATAGTGTTATGTGCCTAGTTTAGTGCAAAAGTAACCAAGTTTGACCTACTTTATGCGCAAAAGTGCTAAAAACGATTAAAAACCCATAACATCGCAACTTAACACGTAATTTCTAGCATATGACTATGATATTCAATTCTAACCACTTAAACCCAATAATATATACTAAATAGTGTTGAGTGCCAAGTTTCGTGCAAAAAAAACCAAGTTTGAGCTACTTTATGCGCAAAAGTGCCAAAAACGCTTAAAAACCCTTAAAATCGCAACTTACCACGTACTTTCTAGCATGACTATGAATTTCAATTCTAACCACTTCAACACAATAATATATACAAAATAGTGTTGTGTGCCATGTTTCGTGAAAAACAAACCAAGTTACTTTATGCGCTAAAGTGCCAAAAACGCTGAAAAACCCATAAAATCGCAACTTAACACGTAATTTCTAGCATATGACTATGATTTTTAATTGTAACTACTTCAATACAATAATATATAACAAATAGTGTTGTGTGCCAAGTTTCGTGCAAAACTAACCAAGTTTGAGCTACTTTATGCTCAAAAGTGCCAAAAACGTTTAAAATCCCAAAAAATCGCAACTTATCACGTAATTTCTATCATATGACTCTGATGTTCAATTCTAACCACTTAAACACAATAATATATAGAAAATAGTGTTGTGTGACAAGTTTCGTGCAAAACAAACCATGTTGAGCTACTTTATGCGCTAAATAGCCAAAAACGGTTAGAAACTCTTAAAATCGCAACTTAACACCTAATTTCTATCATATGACTATGATTTTCAATTCTAACTACTTCAACACAATAATATATACCAAATAGTGTTGTGTGCCAAGTTTCGTGCAAATCATACCAAGTTTGAGCTAGTTTATGCGCAAAAGTGCCAAATACGCAGAAAAACCATAAAATCGCAATTTAACATATAATTTCTAGCATATGACTATGATTTTAAATTCTAACCACTTCAACACAACAATATGTACCAAATAGTATTGTGTGCCATGTTTCGTGCGAAACTAACCAAGTTTGACCTACTTTATGCGCAAATGTGCAAAAAAAATTAAAAAACCCATGAAATCGCAACTTATCACGTAATTTCTAGCATATGACTATGATTTTAAATTCTAACCACTTCAAGACAATAATATATACGAAATAGTGTTGTGTGCCAAGTTTCGTGCAAGACAAACCAAGTTTGAGCTACTTTATGCGCTAAATATCCAAAAACGATTAGAAACTCTTAAAATCGCAACTTAACACGTAATTTATACCATATGACTATGATTTTCAATTCTAACTACTTCAACACAATAATATATACCAAATAGTGTTTGTTGCCAAGTTTCGTGCAAATCATACCAAGTTTAAGATACTTTATGCGCAAAAGTGCCAAATAAGCTGAAAAACCCATAAAATCGCAATTTAACACAAAATTTCTAGCATATGAGCATGATTTTAAATTTTAACCACTTAAACACAAAAATATATACCAAATAGTATTGTGTGCCATGTTTCGTGCAAAACAAACCAAGTATGAGCTACTTTATGCGCAAAAGTACCAAAATCGCTTAAAAACCCTTAAAATCGCAACTCAACACTTAATTTTTAGCATATAACTATGATTTTAAATTCTAACCACTTCAACACAATCACATATACCAAATAGTGTTGTGTGCCATGTTTCGTGCAAAACAAACAAAGTATGAGCTACTTTATGCGCAAAAGTGCCAAAAACGCTTAAAATCGCTACTTAACACGTAAATTTTAGCATACGACTACGATTTTAAATTCTAACCATTTCCACACAATAATATATACGAAATAGTGTTGTGTGCCATGTTTCGTGCAAAGATAACCAAGTTTGAGCTACTTTATGCACAAAAGTGCCAAAAATGATTAAAAATCCAAAAAATCGCAACTTAACACGTAATTTCTTGCATATGACTATAATTTTTATTTCTAACCACTTCAACATAATAATATATACCAAATAGTGTTGTGTGCCATGTTTCGTGAAAAACAAACCAAGTTTGAGCTAGTTTATGCGCTAAAGTGCCAAAAACGTTGAAAAACCCAAAAAATTGCAACTTAACACTTAATTTCTAGCATAAGACTATGATTTACAATTCTAACCATTTCAATACAATAATATATACCAAATAGTGTTGTGTGCCTAGTTTCGTGCAAAACTAACCAAGTCTGACCTACTTTATGAGCAAAAGTGCTAAAACCGATTAAAAACCCATAAAATTGCAACTTAACACGTAATTTCTAACATATGACTATGATATTCAATTCTAACCACTTAAACACAATAATATATACCAAATAGTGTTGTGTGCCAAGTTTCGTGCAAAACAAACCAAGTTTGAGTAAATTTATGCGCAAAAGTGCCAAAAACGCTTAAAAACCCTTAAAATCGTAACTTAACACGTAGTTTCTAGCATATGACTATGAATTTCAATTCTAAGCTCTTCAACACCACAATATATACCAAATAGTGTTGTGTGCCATGTTTCGTGAAAAACAAACCAAGTTTGAGCTACTTTATGCGCTAAAGTGCCAAAAACGCTGAAAAACCCATAAAATCGCAACTTAACATATGACTATGATTTTCAATTCTAACTACTTCAATACAATAATATATAGCAAATAGTGTTGTGTCCCAAGTTTCGTGCAAAACTAACCAAGTTTGAGCTACTTTATGCACAAAAGTGCCAAAAACGATTAAAATCCAAAAAAATTGCAACTTAACATGTAATTTCTATCATATGACTCTGATGTTCAATTCTAACCACTTCAACACAATAATATATACCACAAAGTGTTGTGTGACAAGTTTCGTGCAAAACAAACCATGTTTGAGCTACTTTATGCGCTAAATAGCCAAAAACGGTTAAAAACTCTTAAATTCGCAACTTAACACCTAATTTCTATCATATGACTACGATTTTCAACTCTAACTACTTCAACACAATAATATATACAAAATAGTGTTGTGTGCCAAGTTTCTTGCAAATCATACCAAGTTTGAGCTAGTTTATGCGCAAAAGTGCCAAATACGCTGAAAAAACCCATAAAATCGCAATTTAACACATAATTTCTAGCATATGACTATGATTTTCAATTATAACCACTTCCACACAACAATATATACCAAATAGTATTGTGTGCCATGTTTCGTGCAAAACTAACCAAGTTTGACCTACTTTAAGCGCAAATGTGCAAAAAACAATAAAAAAAACCCATAAAATCGCAACTTAACACGTAATTTCTAGCATATGACTATGATTTTAAATTCTAACCACTTCAACACAATAATATATACGAAATAGTGTTGTGTGCCAAGTTTCGTGCAAAACAAACAAAGTTTGAGCTACTTTATGCGCTAAATAGCCAAAAACGCTTAAAAACTGTTAAAATCGCAACTTAACACGTAATTTCTACCATATGACTATGATTTTCAATTCTAACTACTTCAACACAATAATATATACCAAATAGTGTTTTTTACCAAGTTTCGTGCAAATCATACCAAGTTTAAGCTACTTTATGCGCAAAAGTGCCAAATACGCTGTAAAACCCATAAAATCGCAATTTAACACATAATTTCTAGCATATGACTATAATTTTCAATTCTAACCACTTCAACACAATAATATATACCAAATAGTATTGTGTGCCATGTTTCGTGCAAAACAAACCAAGTATGAGGTACTTTATGCGCAAAAGTGCCAAAAACGCTTAAAAACCCTTAAAATCGCAACTTAACACGTAATTTTTAGCATATGACTATGTATTTAAATTCTAACCACTTCAACACAATAACATATAACAAATAGTGTTGTGTGCCATGGTTCGTGCAAAACAAATAAAGTATGAGCTACTTTATGCGCAACAGTGCCAAAAACGCTTAAAAACGCTTAAAATCGCAACTTAACACGTAATTTTTAGCATATGACTATGATTTTAAATTCTAACCACTTCAACACAATAATATATACGAAATAGTGTTGTGTGCCAAGTTTCGTGCAAAGATAACCAAGTTTGAGCTACTTTATGCGCAAAAGTGCCAAAAACGATTAAAAAATCCAAAAAATCGCAACTTAACACGTAATTTCTAGCATATGACTATGATTTTCAATTCTAACCACTTCAACATAAGAATATATACCAAATAGTGTTGTGTGCCATGTTTCGTGAAAAACAAACCAAGTTTGAGCTACTTTATGCGCTAAAGTGCCAAAAACGCTGAAAAACCCAAAAAATCGCAACTTAACACGTAATTTCTAGCATAAGACTATGATTTACAATTCTAAGTACTTCAATACAATAATATATACCAAATAGTGTTGTGTGCCTAGTTTCGTGCAAAACTAACCAAGTTTGAGCTACTTTATGTGCAAAAGTGCTAAAAACGATTAAAAACCCATAAAATTGCAACTTAACACGTAATTTCTAACATATGACTATGAATTTCAATTCTAACCACTTAAACACAATAATATATACCAAATAGTGTTGTGTACCATGTTTCGTGAAAAACAAACCAAGTTTGAGCTACTTTATGCGCTAAAGTGCCAAAAACGCTTTAAAACCTTTAAAATCGCAACTTAACACGTAATTTCTAGTATATGACTATGATTTTCAATTCTAACCACGTCTACACAATAATATATACTAAATAGTGTTGTGTGCCAAGTTCGTGCAAAACAAACCAAGTTTGAGCTACTTTATGCGCGAAAGTCCAAAAAAAGCTTAAAAACCCATAAAATCGAATTTGTGTACCTTTATTGCTATCCATTTCAGATATGTGGCTCTGGATGTAGATCCCATTTGACCACGCACATTTTTCATTGTGCTGAAACGCATGGGAAAAGTAATACTATTTATTTATATATGTATATATAACACTTAATAAAATCAAATTGGTAAAATAATTAATATTACGTACGCATTCAACAACGCTTTGAAAGTTGTTTTGCTAGGCGGTCTTTGAGGTTTTTGTTATGAGTCGAAGACGTGCACAATTTTTGTTAAAGGACAAATGACCAAAAGTATCCAATGCAAAATACAAATGCAAAGTTAAAATCAATAAATTAGAGATTATGTGAACTTAAAAATCAAAAGATAAGTTCAACTCTTCCACATATGGAGCCAGAATGAACGTGTGTTTAGATGCAAGGGAATTAGTCAAAGAAGTCTCAATGTATTCTTTGACGTCATCTGGATCATTTACACATTTAGTACCCGAAATCGACTCAGGACAAAACCATCAAAATTTTATTCGAGGTTCGCAAGAATTTAGCTCCTCGTAAGCCGCATTAAACTCATGAATAAGAAAATTTTGTCAGTAGGACCAATAATTACAAATGGGCTCTCTAAAAAGCAGAATTGTTCCTTTTTCAGGTTTAGAATGATTGGGTCCTCCTCACTTATGCAAGATGCACAAGTGTGCAGCCATTTGCAATCTTGAGAGAGATCTTTTAGCTCCGCATCAGTCAAAATTGGAGTGCCTGGCATCGACTTTGACCCAGTTGACACCTTTGCTGAGGAACCGATCTCTCTCCAAGATCCATTTGGACTCTTTTGCTATTTCAATTTATACAATTAAATTAGTGTAAGCATGAAATTAAAAAAATAAAAATAAATAAGGGATCACACTGATGTGGCCACCTGTAACAAGAATCGAATGCACTGTTTGGCCCTCTTTGGTTGGCTGGGCCACACCATATGCAACCTCAATTAAGTCGCTATCACTAGCAACACCTAACTGAGGCTGCAAAAGAGAACAAGGAGTCACCTCCTGAAAATTGTGTCATTTTCCCCTTCAGGGGTACTAATGGGCTGGGGTGCTAAGGGGGTAATGGGCTCATGTGTTGGCTCGACTGAAGCATTAGGATCCCCATGTTGACTTTCTTGATCCTCGACAAGCAGCTTTTCCAAGTCAACAGTGGGTGCTCCCATCTTCCGCAGCACGACGGCCAATTTGGCGAGAACGTCCTTCGTAATTTCTGCTCGGAGGGTTGCTACTTCATCCCGCAGCATCGTTCGGGATTGAGTAGCAACACACTCTTTGCCGAATGCCTTCTGTAACCCCACGCAGACGCCTCTTTTTCCGACTACCCGCCCACTATGGTCTTTCCCTAAGACCATATGCAATGCGTCAATATTGCCTCTTGGAGTGAACTCCCCCGTAGCTTCTTTTTCCTTCCAGCCCATCTATTCAAATAAAAAGTGACATATATAACAATTAGTATAAGTAAATAGAAGCCAAAAAATACAAAACAAATCAATAATATACTTAATAATTTCAAAACTCACCACAGCATCAGCAACCTTCTTCGTTCTCGAATCATTAATTGTAAATTTACCACTTGCATCTCGGGAATGAAGCCCGCAATACCAATCTCACACCCAATCTCCAGCAGGGGTATTCATGGATGTGGGAGTAGTCGTAGATGAGGGCGTGCATGAACTTTGATTGGGGTATAAACCCGCATCCACCCACACTTTTTGGACCTTATCGTACGTTTTTTAGCCCAAGCGATGGTAAAACTTCCTTTTGCTTGCTGATTCAGAAGCTTTACCACGCTTTTCCTAATGAATCAATAGAAATCAAATGTCATATATTAGTTTAATGACTGAATCAAAAGGAGTAAATTCAAATCAAAAACTATAATATAATATGAAATACTTACAACTTCAATGGGAGTTGTTCTTTTGGCAACAAAAGCCTCCCATTCCCTGTTCGATATGTGACCTCATATTTCGTAGGGCATCTTCGAAGGTGCTTGCTCTCCACCTTCGTTTCCCATTTTGACCTTTTTGGTCGTATGGGCATGCCTCTTCGTAATCCAGCCAGTTACTAGCTTGGATTTGAAATCTCTGAATCTTTCAGCAACAGCTGAAAGAAACACATTCTTCTTCTCCTCATCGCTCTCGATGTGAAAAAGATTTTACAAAAAAAAAATATATTTATTAGTGTCAATTAATTTATTTTTAAAATAAAACTAAATGAGTAAAAATAGTAAAGTTGCTTACCACAGTATCATTACATAGAGAGTTCTTTAAACCCTCAGGAACCTCGTTCCATGCGTGCAATATGGAAATCTTGCGGATACATAGGCCCACTTGTTTTCCATATTGCCTACGCCATTTTCCGCAGAGTTGACCCAATGCATTGTATTCAAAATGCATGGGATCTGTGACTTTGAGGTTTTTCGTAGGACCTCGCCCTTTTCTTTTCTTACTGGTAGTGGGAGCATCCATTATGAGTGGGGCGTCTTCAGTCTCAAAATCATTGTCAAGTGGTGGAGCGTCTTCAGCCATATGCTCGTATCTCACAATTTGGTCTTCTTCATTGTCGTAACTACGATGCTCATTATGCGAGGTCTCAATCTTGGGGACAATTTCGTCTGTGAATAGATGCATTGTATACCAGTACCTGAAAGAGTATGAATAGAAATATATTAGAACACAAGCTAAGTAATATTAAGAATATAACTATGATTTACAATTATAATACGTTCAACACAATAATATATAACAAATAGTGTTGTGTTCCTTAGTTTCATGCAAAACAAACCAAGTTTGAGCTACTTTATGCGCGAAAGTGCCAAAAAAAACTTTAAAAAGCTTAAAATTCATACCTTGTGAAACACTTAATTCAAATGTATTTCTTCCGTGTGATCTACATACATATAACCAACATCTACATCATCTACATCATCTTGATCCACTGATTTTGGATTGATAAAGGGAGGGGAGTCTTCAAAAGCTTCATATTCTTCCTCATCCTCAACATCACCTATACCAAGGATGCTTCTTTTTTCTGGTACAACAATAGACCATTTTTTATCAAACGGATCTACAACGTAGAATACTTGCTTGGCTTGTGTGGCTAGTATAAATGGCTCCTCACTATCACACAAACGAGCTCAGTCTACAAGAGTGAATCCACAAGGGTCGTCATTTTTTATGCATCGTCGATTATTATCCTTCGCACTCGCGTAAAATGTAGATGACGCCAAAATAGAAACTCCACTATTCTGTAGATAAGATGACTTCTTGTCTTGACCCTCAGTCCAAAATGTGAAGCCATTGACGTCGTAACCCTCATATTTGTTGACATCATCACGAGGACCAAAAGCTAACCACTTAACAATTTCGGATACACCCTTGAGTTCTTCGCATATTACTCGATTATGAAACCAATTAATAAACGTCTTGTTATGCAACTGCATCAATGCCCTATCCCCTTTAGATGGATGTTTTGCGCGCAATATATCAAAATGCTCACTCAAAAAAGGATGAACTTCCGGAATATGATGCAACACATACAAGTGTGGTTGTAGAAGGCTGTCTCGAGGAGGTGTGACTGATTTGGAGCCAATTGTTCCCTTTCCCTCAAGTCTTCCTTCATGTCTAGAGGTGGGAAGTCCAATAGGCTTTACCATGGACAAATACTCGACTATAAAGTTACTAATCTCATCGCTCACAGTGCCTTGAATCATATTCCCCTCGGGTTGTGCTGGATTCCTCACTTTGTTTTGTAAAACACCCATGTGTCTTTCAAAAGGATAACACCACCTTAAAAAAACTGGACCCAAAATCTTGATCTCACGAACGAGATGGACAATAATATGAACCATTATGTCAAAGAAAGAAAGTGGAAAATACATCTCAAACTTGTATAAAGTTACAAACACTTCGAGTTGAAGAGCATCAAGTTTAAAGGGATCAAGAAATTTACTACAAATTGTGTTGAAGAATGAACATAGCTCAGTAATAACATATCTCACATGTTTTGGCAGTATTCCACGGATTGCAATTGTTAAGAACACTTGCATCATTACATGGCAATCGTGAGATTTCTTGCTTCCCAACTTCAGCTCACCATTTAGGCCCATAAATCTCTTCATGTTGGATGAGTACCCAGACGGAACCTTAATGCCATACAAAGACTTACAAAATGCCCGCTTCTCTGCTTTGGACAATGTGTAGCAAGCTGGAGGAAAATAAACTTTGTCATTACTCATCTTCTTCTTACCGCCTTTCCCTTGTTACTGCCACCAACTTCATCAGCTCTATTTATTTTCTTACTCATGTTAACATGTGCCCACAACTCCGGACGAAGACCCTTACATTCAAACCAATCTCGTACGGCCCTAACATCTTTTGTCTTACCCGGAATGTTCATGAGAGTCCCGAGTATGGCATCGCATACATTTTTCTCGATATGCATAACGTCAAGACAATGCCTAACCTGTAGATCTCTCCAATATGGAAGCTTCCAAAAGATTGATTCTCTTTTCCATAATTGGTCTTCAACCCCTTGCACTTTCCCTTTTTCACCAAATACAGTCTCAACTCCCTTAACCTGTTCATAAACCTCATAACCGGTCAACGGTCGACGAGCTACATGGTCCTCAACCTCCCCGTTGAACATCTTCTTCTTCTTACGATATTGGTGATCTCATGGGAGGAACTTTTGATGGTGCATGAATTCGTGTTTGCACTTAGAAATTCACGTGGATTCCATGTCATCGATACATATTGGGCATGCTTTCTTCCCTTTGTTCTTATACCTCGATAAGTTGTCATATGCTGGAAAATCATTAACGGTGCATAAAAGCATTGCATGCAAGGTAAAGTCCTCATTAGCATATGCATCAAACACGGAAATGCCTCCATCCCACATCTTTCTCATATCCTCAACGAGAGGTGCAAGATATACATCTATGTCATTGCCAGGTTGTTTAGGATCCGAGATAAGAAGCGAAAGCATAATGTACTTACGCTTTATAAACAACCAAGGTGGCAAATTATATAGATCACTAATAGTACCGGCCAAGTACTATGTTGAGAACTAAGATTGCCGAATGGGTTCATTCCATCCGTACACAGTCCAAGCCTTAAATTACGAACCTCATCCTCAAAAGTCAGATGCAACCTATCAATACTCTTTCACTCCGGAAAATCAGATGGATGTGTGAGCAAGTGACCTTTCTTCACCCTATCTACATGCCACCTCAAATTTAACGCATCTTTCTTTATAGAAAACAAGCGCTTGAATCTAGGTATTATTGGAAGATACCACAATACCTTAGCCGGGGGCCCTTTAGCATCCCGAGCCCCATTACGCTTGTAGCGCGTTAACCCACACCTAGGACACTATTCTAAGTTCTCGTTTTCATTCCGATACAACACACAATCATGATATTAAGGCCTGAACCCATGTCGAAGTATGTGCTCCCTAAGGATATCAACAGTATCTACCTTTGATACATTTCAACAAGTGACACATGGGAAATAAAAACCGACTCCCCCCGTTCTAACTTGATGTTCAACCGCAATACTACAAAATTCTAATAAGCCATCAATAACTTCCGACGATTCAATGCTTCCATACATCCAAGAACAATCTTTTGTCATCCTAATTAGTGTGATTAATTAATTCAAAACAAAATTAATACACAACTTTTAAACATATATACTTATTTATAACAAACATATTTAACCCTAAAAATATATACTTATTTATACCAAATCTATTTAACCCTAAATATACATACTTCATATTCTAATTCTATACTTCATACTTCAATATTAAGCACTACGTTGTATATAAAATCATATTCTAATACTAATAGTTAATAGCATGCAGTTTTACTCTTTATAATATATATTTTAAGGAGTATTTTTTTTTCAATATTCTTATTATTAATTATTTTTTAAAAATATGTTATGGTTGATATTGTGAAAAAAAGTATAATCATCATAATATCTAACATGGAAAACCTTAATCCACCTAAACATCGTAGAGAAAGACCTTGCAAAAATAAGAATACAACGCAAATATGTCCAAATACAAGTATTATTTATATTCTACTCAAAAATAAATTTCATGATTAAAAAATAAACGTTTAAGAAAATCAAATACACCAACATCAATTGGTTAGTCATATGTAATCGGCATTTTTTAAAAATATACTACTATATTTGTTGTTGAATGTGTAGAACAAAAAACAGAGAAACAAAATTAGTATACAAATAGTTGCCCTAATTTTCGAGTGTTTTCATGAATATCTTACAAAACTAAAATGCTTAACAAATTAAAAAGAGAAAAAATACCTTAACGTCGTGGGTTTTGAAGATGAACAAGACCAAAGTTCATGGGTTTATGAACCAAGAAGATGACGAACAGATTGAAGAAATAGTTACGTATAACAATAGTGTTTTTCGAGTGTTTTTCAATGGGTTTATGAATCAGTTTGCGAAGAAAGCAGCAGATGATGACGAATTTATGGTTTTTAGAAGAATATGAAGATGAAGAATGAAACGTTGAATGGCGAAAATGGTGGGTTTGAGAGAATACACCAGTTTACGTATTTGTGAAGTTGTGAAATGAAACGTTGCATTGGCGTGTTTTAATTTTATGTAAAGTATATTTGCTGCGGTTATACACCAAAAACGCAGCAATTGAGTGTGAGTATTTGTTGCGGTTAGTTTAAAAACCGCAGCAATTGAGTGAAGCCTTTGAGTATATTCTACGGTCAGCTCAACAACCGCAGAAATTGAGTGAAGCCTTTGAGTATTTGGTGCGGTCAGCTCATAAACCGCAGCAATTAATTGATTTATTTTCCTAAATTCTTTTTGCTATTTAATGCTGCGTCTAAGGAAAACCGCAGCAAAGGACAAGCAGTAAATAAGGTTTTTTCCACTAGTGGGGACACCCACCAATGCAGAAGTTAAAGGCTATCCTCCCTGATCTGAATGAGGAATTGATTAGGAAAACAATGATCTGCTCTGTCTAGAGTTACTTCACAATTGTAGATGATTTTAGTAGAATAGTTGGATATTCCTTAATAAAAATAAATTTGAGTTTGCATAAATCTTTTCTCAATTTGTGATGTACATTGAAAGACAACTCACATTGAAAGTGAAGTCTATCAGAGTAGATAAGGAACCTGAATTAACACAGGAAAATGCATTGAAATTTTACCTTAACAAAGGTATACAACAACAATCAAGTTGCACAGACACACCCCAACAAAATGGAGTTGTGGAAAGGAAACAAAGACATATTCTTGAGACAGCAAGATATCTAATGTTTCAATCCAATCTCCCAATGAATTCTAGGGAGATAGTGTTCAATCTGTAGTGCACTTAATAAATAGAATGCCATTGGCATCCATAAATGGGAACACTCCATTTGAAAAATTATATGGCAAGAAGCCAAACTATGAACATATGAAAGTCTTTGGATGTTTATGTTATGCAAGTAACCTAAAGAGGGAAAGGCACAAGTTTTTGTCTAGAGCACATCAAAGTGTCTTCTTATGGTATTCTATGCACAAGAAAGGTTATAAAGTCTATAACACAGACTCACATGAGGTAAGCATAACAAAAGATGTTAGCTTCTATGAACAATTCCTACCATTTCAATACATCAGATCTATCTCTAACAAAAACAAACTGGATGGCATTTTCTTACCAGTTAATAATGTTGATAGCCCTGGCCAAGATTGGGAAATATATCCATGTCTTACTCACCAAGACATAGATCTTACTTCTGTAACACAAGAAGATTTAGAGGAAACAGAAAATGTACTAGAACAAATAGAGAGTACAAAAGAGCAAAGATGTAATACAGAACAAGAGCATTCAACAAATAATGTCAGAAAGTCTCAAAGACTATACAGACCTCCTGTATATCTCATTGATCACTATTAAATTGTAATAATAGTCAACACTAGTGTGACATAGTAGAAAGCAGAATAATGAGTAAGTACTCACAAAACCACAAAAATGAATCACATTAAGAACCTAAAAACTACACAAAAGCTATAAAAAATCCAGCTTGGGAAATAGCTATGGATAAAGAAATCACAGCCTTAGAAAAAAAATGAAACATGGGAGTTTGTAACTTTGCGTACAGAAAAGAAAGCAATAGGTTGCAAATGGGTCTACAAAGTGAAATACATATCAGATGGGAGCCTTAAGAGATTCAAGGCTAGATTGGTTGCAAAAGGGTACAACCAAAAATATGGTACAGATTATGAAGAAACTTTCTCACCAGTGGTGAGAATGACAACCATTAGGTGTTTGATTGTAGTAGCAGCACACAGAAAATGGACCCTATGGCAACTAGATGTCAACAATGCTTTTTTACATGTAAAGCTTAAACAAGAGGTGTACATGGATCCTCCACCAGGATACATTAAGGCAAAAGGAAAAGTTTGCAAGCTTAAAAAATCCTTATATGGACTTAAGCAAGCATCTAGGCAATGGTTTGCAAAATTGACACAAAAATTATCCTTACAAGGTTATTCCCATTCAAAGAATGATTATTCTCTTTTTATTAAGAAAAAAGGTCAATACATCACCATCTTAACTATATATGTAGATGACATTATATTGACTAGCAATAATCACCAAGAAATTGAAGAAACCAAGGCCTTCATACATAATTCCTTTAGCATAAAAGATCTAGGAAGATTACACTTCTTCTTAGGAATAGAGGTTAACTATTTTTCTGATGGAATCACCCTCTCACAGAATAAATTTACTAAGGAATTATTGGAAGAAGTTGGTTTCAACAAAAAAAAGAACACCACAACACCCTTGCCTATGAACCTTAAACTATCTGCTCAAGAAGGTGCCCTACTAGACAATCCAACACTTAATAGAAGCATAGTAGGCAAACTCAACTACTTAACCAACACTAGACCAAATCTAGCTTATGTTGTGCAAGTCTTGAGCCAATTCATGCAGGCCCCAAGAACATCACACTAGAGAGCATCACTCTACCATATATACATAATAAATATGGCCAAGGAATCAAGCTTTGTGGTTCTAACAAAATCACTCTACAAGGTTTTTGTGAAAGTGATTGGGGCTCTTGTGTTGATTCCAGGAGGTCAGTTATTGGATACATCATGTTTCTAGGTAACTCACCAATTTCTTGGAAGTCCAAGAAACAAGGGACTATTTTCAGGTCAAGTTCAGAGGCAGAGTATAGAGCCATAGCATCTCCTGCAGCAGAAATAACTTGGTTAGTTAGGCTTCTTGAAGATCTAGAAATAAAAAATCTCAAGCCTATTACCCAAAATTGCGATAATAAATCAACAATATACATAGCTAAGAACCCCGTCTTTCATGAAAGGACCAAACACATAGAAATAGATTGTCATTTCACAAGAGAAAAGTTATTAGAAGGGTTACTTCAACTATCATATTTACCTACCAAACATCAGCTTGTAGATGTGTTAACCAAAATCCTGCCTTCAGCACAATACAAAAAATTATTGGACAAACTAGGCATGGTTAAAACTCATTCTAGTTTGAGGGGGATGTTAAGAATAAGGATGATAAGGATGATCCCATGAACAGGCTACAAGAGTTTTCAGAACAAAGTTCTGTGTGCAGAAGAAAAGACTTCTGTATGCAGTGAAGTCCTATATGCAGCAGATGTATGTGCAGTAAGTATGTACTATATACAAGGTGCAAGAAGGAGGAGGAAGTTGATATATGATGGTTGCTGATATATGCTGGTTGTCTGTATGAAGATATAAGCTTTTTACAAGGAAGGAAGCACTCCACATCAGTAGTTGGATATGGGCTGATCAAAGTCTTCTTTATCTCAATTGTATTTTTTGTAGTGTTATGTGTAAATAGGTTGTTATATGTTGATTAGCCTTAGTTACCAGTTAATTGTAACGAACTCAAGTTAGTTATTTCTTAACCTCCTAAACATAACTATATATATAAAGAACTCCTATGTACAAAACAAAAAATATCAAGAAATGAAATACACATTATTTTCGATCTCTTTATCTTGTAGACTTTGATTCATTCATAGTTTTTTTTTTCAGAACTACTTCAAACAAAGTTGATTTAAGCTTCTTCAAACAAATTAGATCAACAAAATCGTTGATTGTTCTGGCTAGATTTTCGATTTACACGCATAATCTAGTCAAAAATAATCTTTAGTGTTCATAAACTATACACTTAGTTGACTGCCTTGATTTACATGCATATACTCAAAAATCAATCTTCTTCACTCAAATCCTAAAGAAATTAATCTTCGAAATCAAATTACTTGTATATGATAAAAAGGTAAATTTTGGCTAAGTTTTCGATTAAATCACGATCTGTTCAAGTGGAAGTACTGATTTAGTTATTTGTGTTCTCAACTTGTGTGCTCGGCTATGATTATTTGTATGTGAGATTCTCAGCTTGTACGAGGAAGGTAAAATTTATCAGTTTTTGTGTACTATTGTTGTGTAATATTTATATTTGTAAAGTTTAATTGCTTTTTTGATGATTGGAGTTACAGGTGAATAAAATGAAGCTTACCATTCGTGAGTTGATGAATAATAATCATTGTTGTCATTTCATACTTTCAGTCATTAATGATAACTCTTGTAATTTTAATATTTTAGTTGAAAATTTTAGCAGAAATTTAGCGGAATACTCTCTCTTTTTCTCTTTGTCCCTATCGGAGCCACCAGTTATATAATAGATAAAATTTAGTGGAAATTTAAAATCAAATCAAAGAATACATAAAAAAATAAGTAGATGACAGATCGTATATATAGAAGATTAGAAAGAGTAGGGAGGAAAAACACACTCAGTTTTACTACTCTAGACTTCTACAAATATGGATAGCATACACTATACACTTAATCACTATTTTTCAGTTAAAAAAAAATAAATTCTTAATGATTTTAATTTGGGATATTCTACATGGTAGCAACGAACTTTTGCGAAAATATCAGTGGTAGCATATTTTTAAAAAATCCACAAAGGGTAAAAACGATGGAAAATCATGAATGAAGTTTAATACCATTACATAATGATATTAATACCATTATAAAGTTTTACGTATACTGTTTTGTGTACATTGTCAGCGAGCACATAATTACATACATTCTCAGTAATCTGATCTTGTTTTTGAATTTAGAGAAGAGAAAAAATAATGGATGAAAATGGAGAAATACAATTAAGTTAGATTATGGTAATTTGTTTTTGAATTTAGATTATGAAGAAGATGGATGAAAGAAGAAGGATGCATGAAGATGGAGAAGATAGATAAAGAAGAAGAAAGGGTAAAAACAAAATTTCACAACTTAACGTTAACGTTTTTTGAGCATTAATGTTACGACAGCTTAAAATTCCAAATGTATAGTACTATTTGTGGAATTTTTTTTAATTTGCTACCACTAGCCTTTTGCAAACGTTCTTTGCTATCGTGTAGAATATTCCTTTTAATTTTAGTGTAATATTGTAATAGTCATGTTTAATTTGTGGTAGAATTATGGACCATAGCAATAGAAAATAGATTGTTAGTGATAATTGAGTGGAATATTTAAGTGGAGTTATTGAATTTTTGGAGTTTTCTTTAAGAAATAATAAGGATGGGAGTATTCCTTGCATGTCCATGTTCTAGGTGTAAAGATGCGATGTTTGACCACTTGGTGATGAATCGTATTATGAAAGGTTATGATGTATGGTATTTTTATGGAGAATCATTGTCCACTTATCCCAAAAGTGTGAATGTAGTGTTGGAAGACACTATTAGCATTGCCAATACTTGCGATGGTGATGATATGATGGCAATGCTGAGTGATATTTTTTGATATCTAATAGAAGCATACCTATGAATTTAGAAGAAAATGAAACAACTAAAGAGGATATTGGTGGTGAAACTCTAAACATTCCTCACTATGATGTTGAAAGCTTTAATAAGTTCATGCAAGATATTGATAAAAAACTATATCCAGGATGCCAAAATTAGAATTCGTTATCCTTTATATTTCAACTATACAATATGAAGTGTAGATTTGGTTGGGTTAACAAATCATTTGATGTGTTGATTAAATTATTAAAAGATCTTTTTCATAAAGGTGAGACTTTATCAAGTTCTTTTCACGAGTCATAAAAGATTATTGAAGGTTTAAGACTTTCTTATGAAATAAAAGATGTATGTCCCAATGACTCCATGTTATTTCAGAAGGAGTAAAAAATGCTCAATAGTGTCACATATGCTATTCTTTTAGATGGAAGGTTGAAGAGGCTATTTAAGTAATCGAAAATAACAAG
Organism: Amaranthus tricolor; assembly: GCF_026212465.1. NCBI lineage: Eukaryota > Viridiplantae > Streptophyta > Magnoliopsida > Caryophyllales > Amaranthaceae > Amaranthus > Amaranthus tricolor. The sequence continues at coordinate 19,451,735 of NC_080058.1, forward strand.
CGAAATGACATTGCATACAACAATGTGTATAGGTGACGATGTTGTTTTAAGGCATCCTATCTTGAAAAAGTTTTGACAAAATTATTGAAGAATCTGGTATTGAGCCTCGCAATGTGAGATTAGGGCTTGCTAGTGATGGTTTTAATCCTTTTTCTAGGATGGATAACAAATATAGCATTTAGCTTGTCATTTTAATACTCATTTTTATTTAAGCTATTAGCCCCATTTGACTTTTGGCACTGTTCATCAATCACTCTTAATTTGTATTTTATTCTTAATTTATAAGTTATAACATAGTCAAGTAGGATCTTATTTGATTCGTTTTAATGCAAAGATTACAAATATTAACTTTTTACATTTTTTTGATTATGTACAATTAGAGATATTAATGATAGAATATTGTATTGGCAAATGTGCCCGGTCAAATGGAACTATTATGGTGAATGGATGGGAGTACCTTACAATCTATCCACGTGGTTGTGCATGAAGAAAGAAAGCATTATATTGTCTATGTTAATTCCTGGCCCTAAAGCCCAAGGTGATTTCATTGATGTATACTTACAACCACTTATTGAGGAATTAGAAGAGTTGTGGGAAGTTGATGTACCTATTTATGACACTTCAAATGGGGAAGTTTTTGAATGCATGCAGCGTTACATTGGACTATAAATGATTTTCCTGTTCTAGGTAATTATTCTGGTTGAAGTATATATGTGAAAAATTTGGATGTTCTTCATGTAACGTGAAATACCATGCCAAACATTTGAAATATGGTCAAAAATTTTATTTCATGGACCATTAACAATATTTAATGAGGCCACAACATCTATGCCACCTTTGGGAAGAGAAGTGTTGAATCAATTGAAAAATATAAGTTTCACTTTAAGCAAGGAGAACATCCCACCAACTGGGGTTCTAGGGCATACGTGGAAGAAGAGGAGCATTTCTTTGAAATTCCTTATTGAGAATTCAATCTTGTGCGCCATAATCTTGATATGATGCATAATGAAAAAATATGTGTGATAATGTGGTTTATAAATATTGAATGTTCGAAAGAAGTCCAAAGATGATATAAAGGCTAGGCGTGACCTTAAGCATTTTCAAATTCGAAGGAAACTATGACCTGTACAGTGCCCATTAGGGATGATATATTTGTCGTCTACTTGTTTCATTTGAATAATAACAAGAACTTTTTAAAGGTTGTTGAAATACACGAAGATGATCGAATGCAACAAGAGGGGGGGTGAATTGTTGTGTATCTAGCTTTACTTCGTTTTTCTTCTAATTTGCGGAATTTTAACAAACAAAATAAAGCTTAAACTTAAAAAGCAAAAGATAAAAAGGAGACAAAGATTTTACGTGGAAACCTTCTTGGCCTAATAAGAAGGAAAACCACGACCCCCCAAGATTTAAAAATTCTCACTATATTTTAGGCAATCAAATACAATTACATAAAACAGTTTGCTTCACTTGAAGCTTCTCTACTCTAGGCCTAATTCTCTTTCTCTACTTTCTCTTTCTCTTTCTCTTCTCACATTTCACTTCTCTATTCCCTTAGACTTCTCATGAGTCTAATTACAACAAATCACTCAATAACCCTTACAAGGCCAATTCTCAAGAGTATTAAAATAATTACTTAAGAAAAATATAATAAATTAATTGGCATTTAAAAACAGAAAATATTTTTCTTAAATGATCTCCCTTTAATGGACACTCTTGGATTAATTTCCAGTTTGAGCAAAGTTCCTCCTATTTATAGTGGGAACAACCAGCAGTTACCTTAGACACACCTCCCACTATCCTCCACGTTTTCAAAAGAAAAGATAGTGAAATTGCCAATAAATAAATGTCCGGCTGTAATTTGCTCAAAGAGAACAACGGTTTCCTTAAGCTAAAAATAGCATAGGAATTAAAAACACAAGATCCTAAAAAATAGGAGATCTTAATCTTAAGAAGAAAAAGTCTTAGGCTATTTTTAGATAACCTAAAAATAGTTTAGCCAATTAACTTACTAATTAATTTAAGCAACTAATTTAAGATTTAACCGTTTACATCAACTAAAAACAGAATAATAAAATAACTGCAATTTTCCAGTCGATGTTTTTCTCCAAACCTGCTACGTAGGAACATCATACTGTCTCCAGCTTCAACTTCTGTTAGATTGTTCATTTTAGGAATAGTAGACCGTCTGTCAATCTTTAACTTCCTAATCACTTATCTAACTTCTTGAATATTTTAAGACACGTACAACTTCCACGAACCAAGTCATAGGCTTCATCAACGATTTCAACAAAATCGGATATTCACTTACAAAACAATCTCTAAAATATGTTTGTTTATTTAAAAGTGAAGTCATCATCAAAACCTTAAGAGCCAGCAAATTCCCCCTTTTTGATTATAACAAACTTTATAAACAAACTTAAGTAAACTAGAGTAAAACAAATTTCTTAGAGCATACTAGAGATCAAAGCAACTCTAAATAACTTAGTAAATCAACTTGTTATAACATAATTTACCAAGCATACATAAACCAACTTACTCTATAAAAACATAATATCAAAAATGTTTTAAAAATTTCAAAAATAATTAAACTAAAACAAACTAATAAAAAAAATAGACTAAAACAAAAATTATAAAGTATTTTCAAAAGAGACAAAGAAACAACTTAAACAACTTTAAAACAAAACAATTAATCAAAATATCCATAAAAACTTAATATCAACACAGATGATCAAATTCTAAGCTATCATAAACATAGCACATTAACTTCCATAAAAAGCAATATAAATCAATCAAGATATGTACTGTGTATTCACAGCTCTCCTTAAGTTTGTGCATAATCAAATCTTCCCCCTTTTGTCATCAATCAAAAAGAATATGGGGTTATCAAACCTCAGCACAAACCATATAGATTTGTCAGTGATGAAAGCAAGAAACAATAATGAAAGTAAGCACCATAAAAAGTAATCAAATCTGCATAATGTTAGTCATCACAGACCAGAAATAAAAACAAAAGAAAGAAATGTAGCAGTTGTTCAAATACAAACTTGTACCCCAGATGGTACAAAGGAAAGTGAAATTGTTTGATTAGTGTTACAGCCAACAATCAAATCATTAAAAACATGGGAAGAGGAATCAGGGAGCAGTCTCTTCTTCATCGATGAACTCAGTCTGTACTTCCACTGTGTCCAGCTTGGCACCAAGACGGCTCTCCATCTGGTTAAGCTGATCAACAATTGAAGCAAGTGAGACTCGAACTTCGTCTTGAAAAGCAGTGAATTGAGACTGTAGGTCAAGGAGCTTGGAGAGAATGAAGTTTGAAGAAGCTGCAGGAACAGAATCAGGGTTAGCACAACCATTACCTGGTGAAGACTGAGATGGTGGTGATGTAAAGTGAATAGGTGATTGAGGTGGTGATAGATTGTGATGTGGTGGTGATGGAGTGTGATGTGGTGATGATGTGGTTGGCTTGGGAGAAGGAGGTTTATTGGATGTAGACTCAGGCATGGTCTCAAATGCGGTATCATCAACCATTGTAGCCTTATGTTTCGAGGCTAACCTCCTACTCTTCCTCTGAACAGATTTAGCCTTTCACCTCAATGCTGTCACAGTCTCTTCATCACTTGAATCATTACAGAGATTGTGATAAGCATCTTCTCCTAAGACTCCTTCCTGTTCTGCTTCCCCCTTACTAGCTTCTCCATCCTGTTCCCCTTTTTCTTCTGTTTCAATATTATTAGTGGGAACAGGTCCTTGCTCCTTTTCCTCTTTTTCTTCCTGTTCTTCCT